>NC_138768.1:470782080-470847080 GCF_965119305.1 Pelophylax lessonae | reverse complement strand
AAACACACGGAAAGTTAACCATCACATGACATCACTTCTGCAGTCGTCTGTTGTTGGCCGACAAAATTCGTGTGCAGTCTTTTGCAGTTTTCAACAGACAGGACAGCCCTGGACAAAAGACGGCCGATCGGTCGGCCGACGATCGGTACGTGTGTACGAGGCATTAGTCTAAATGAAAAAGCCACTTTGTGCTCATGCTGAGATTATTGAAAGCATTTCTTATGTGTGTTGACTTGTAAGAAACTTGGATCATGGATGGCCAGCCAAACACTCATTCATTAGTGAACTGGTGATTTTGGTTTAGGAACCAACAGACCCAATTAATTACTTTGCTGGGCGTTTCCTATACTGGGTGGGTGTAGTTTAACCACCTCAATACAGGGCACTTAAACCCCCTTCCTTCCCAGACCAATTTTCAGCTTTTAGCGCTGTTGCATTTTGAATGACAATTGCGCGGTCATGCAACACTGTACCTAAACCAAATTTATGTCATTTTTTCCCCACAAATAGAGCTTTCTTTTGGTGGTATTTGATCACCGCCAGGTTTTTTCTTTTTTGGTGCACAAATAAAAAAAGGCCGAAAAGTTTGAAAAAAAAAAAAGTTTTTTGTTTAGGTTATAAAATTTTGTAAATAGATAAGTTTTTTCCTGCACTGATGAGCACTGATGACGCCGCACTGACAGGCACTGATGAGGAGACACTGATGGGGTGGCACTGATATGCAGCACTGATGGGCACTGATAGGTAGCACTGATATGCAGCACTGATGGGCACTGGTATGTGGCACTGATAGATAGCACTGATATGCAGAATTGGTGGGCACTGATAGGCAGCACTGATGGGCACTGATCGGCGGCACTGATGGGCACTGATGGGTGGCACTGATGGGCACTGATAGGCAGCACTGGTGGGCAATAATGGGCACTGGTGGGCGGCACTGATAGATGGCAATAACGGGCACTGGTGGGCAGCACTGATAGATGGCATTGGTGGGCAGCACTGATAGGGGGCACTGGTGGGCAGCACTGATAGATGGCCATGGTGGGCATCCCTGGTGGCCATGGTGGGCATCCCTGGTGGTCATGGGTGGGCATCCCTGGTGGCTCTAGTGGCATCCCCTCCCCCCAGGGCTGCACTGGTAATCAATCATCTGATTACCAGCACAGACCCCCCCTGTGATCAGTGAGTAATAAGAAATACTCACTGATCACCCCAGCTGCAGAATTGATCCTCTTCTCTTCTCCTCACTGACAGGATCTGTCAGGAGGAGAAAAGATCGAAGCCGTTACAACGGCTGTATTGACATTACATGACGGCTGTGATTGGTCACAGCCGTCATGTGATCAGGAGGGCCAATCACAGGGCCCTCCTGCCGAGGCTTGTTGCTCTGTGTCCTAGGGACACAGGCACATCGAGGCTGCGCGTGCCCGCGGCGGCGCGATCTCTCTCCTTCTGAAGGACGTTCCGGAACGTCCATTCAGAAGGACGAGACTCCCACCCGGCCTTATATGTACTATGGCCCGGGTGGGAGGTGGTTAACCAAGGTTATATAAAGGGATGTATGAGATCATATCATTTGGCCTGTGGAAGGGCCACAGGTCTTTTATGTCCGAATTTGCTTTTGGGGGTGGGGGGGTTTGCTGGCATGCCTAAAGATCCATATTGCAGTAAGTGTATTCTGTTGGATGAATACTTTTCATGCTCTAACTGTTTGGTATAGTTTTTGCAAAGTGTGTCTTTATGTACTCTATAAATGTTTTTTTTATTATTTTCATGCCTCTGTGTAGCTGTATGTTCTACTGATTTGATGGTATTTAAATGAAAAGGCAGGCTCATGCAAACAATTAACATAAAAGTATGTTGGATATGTTTTATGCTTAATACTAAGGTGTCTACAACTTATTTTGCTTGACTTTTGGATATTGTAAGTAGGGTTGAGCGGACACCTAGATGTCCGTGTTCGACGGGTTCGGCCGAACTTTAAAAAAAAGTCCGGGTCCGTGTCCCGGACTTTTACCGAACTTTTCCCGGACACCGAACCCCATTGAAGTCAATGGGGACTCGAACTTTAAGGCACTAAAATGGCTCTAAAACACCAATGGAAAGGGCTAGAGTGCTGCAAATGGCAGCAAAAGGTAGTTAAGAGCATGGCAAGTGCTCTGCAAACAAATGTGGATAGGGAAATAACTTAAAACAACAAAAAAAAAACAGAAAAATAAAACAATGTTCTTCATCTCTGAAGGACGAGGCCCATAAGGAGTAGGAGGGAGGTTGAGGTGGTGGTGGATGTGGCGGTGTCATAGGCGTGCGCACAGGGTGTGCCTGGTGTACCTGGGCACACCCTAATCACCTAGGGCACATAGCATTATCGCTCTGTTTGCCAGTGAGGAGATGGGAAAGATCTCCCTCGCACCTGCTCTGCTCTATTTCTCTTTGCCAGCAGGGAGAGTAATGTATCGGGGCCATGTACATGTAGGCAAACACATGCATGTGTATTTCAACTTTGGGGTGCACACCCTAGTGCAATAGGCTGCGCACACCTATGGGCGTTGTAGGTAGAAGCGGCGGTGGAGGAGGACCAGGGCCGGATTAAGAGCATCATGGTCTTGGTGCTGAGGATTTTGAAGGGCCTTAAGGGCCGTGCCTTGGCATGCACCCAGAGGAGGAAGGGTGCAGCCATGCATGCCTAATTCAACATGGGATGCTGTCTCTGAAGCCCATAAACACATCCATGCATCGGCAACTGTCCCTCCTTGTCCGGCCTTTGCGCTGTGTGGGGAGGTTCTGAGGGTGCTGCCTGGGGAAGCGAGCATAGAAGCCAGACTTCTGTGTTTACAAGTGACAGAAGAGCGGTCACAGTGAATATGGCCAACCCGGGGCCTATATAAAAGGTAGGGGCCTGCATGGAGCTGCAGCTCCAATAGCCCCTACATTAATCTGGCCCTGAGGAGGAGGACGAGGTAGCCAACACTGCTTCTTTTCACAAATTTTAAATGAGGGTACACCCCAAAAGAGTGAGAAAGAGCAAAAATGGAACAATGGCTGGGTAAGGTCGGTATCCATTGCTATTCTGCACAAGGTACGGAAAAGTCCCGTGGGATCCATGCCTGGTTCATTTTAATGAACGTGAGCTTGTCCACATTGTCTCTGGACAGGCGGCTGCGCTTGTCTGTTATAACGCCCCCAGCCGTGCTAAATACCCGTTCAGATAATACACTGGCTGCAGGGCACGCCAGCACCTCCAAGGCGTAAAGGGCAAGCTCAGGCCATGTGCCCAATTTGGAGACCCAGAAGTTGAAGGGGGCAGACCCCTCATTCACTACATGTAGGCGTGTGCACACATACTGCTCCACCATGTTGGTAAAATGCTGCCTCCTGCTAAGACGTTCCATCTGAGCTGCTGGTGCTGCTGTTTGTTGTGGCGTGCTGACAAAGCTTTTCCACATTTCGGCCATGCTAACCCTGCCTTCTGAGGTGCTGGCGGTGCCCTGGTTGAGTTGGCGACCTCCTCCTCCTCCTCCTCTGCCTTGTGCTTCCACTGTGGCCCCACTGTCAGATGGGAATGCCAGCAGCATCGCGTCTACCAGCGTGCGCTTGTACTCGCGCATCTTGCGATCGCGCTCCAGTGAGTGAATTAAGGACGGTACGTTGTCCTTGTAACGGGGATCCAGCAGCGTGGCCACCCAGTAATCAGCACAAGTTAGAATGTGGGCAACTCGGCGGTCGTTGTGGAGACACTGCAGCATGTAATCGCTCATGTGTGCCAGGCTGCCCAGAGGCGACGAAAGGCTGTCCTCTGTGGGAGGTGTATCGTCCGTGTCCTCTGTATCGCCCCAGCCACGCACCAGTGATGGCCATGAGCTGGCCTGGGTGCCACCCTGCTGTGAACATGGTTCCATCTCCTCCTCCAGCTCCTCCTCCTCCTCATCCTCCAGAACTGTGCCCCTACTGGACAATTGTGTCCCTGGCGTTTGTGTGTGCAGGAACCCACCCTCGGAGCCCCTTGCGAATGACTGCCCTGAAAGCCTTTGAAATGTTACCTCTTCATCCTCCTCCTCCTCCTCCTCATCCTGTGCCACATCATCTTCCATCATCGCCCGAATTTTTTTTTCAAGGAGGCATAGAAGTGGGATAGTTAAGCTGAGAACGGCGTCATTGCCACTGGCCATGTTGGTGGAGTACTCAAAACAGCGCAACAAGGCACACAGGTCTCGCATGGAGGCCCAGTTATTGGTGGTGAAGTGGTGCTGTTCCGCAGAGCGACTCACGCGTGCGTGCTGCAGCTGAAACTCCACTATGGCCTGCTGCTGCTCGCACAGTCTTTCCAGCATGTGCAAGGTGGAGTTCCACCTTGTGGGCACGTCACATATGAGGCGGTGAGCGGGAAGGCCAAAGTTACGCTGCAGCGCTGCCAGGCGAGCAGCAGCAGGGTGAGAACAAGTGTATGTTTTTCACACGTACAGAAGCACACTAGGCCCCAATTACTATTGTTTGTACACCTAAAAGGATGGATGAGGAAGAGGAGGAGGAGGAGTATAGAACAGGCAGCACCCTCAAAGCTTCAGAAGTATGAGATGAACCCCAAAAACTTGGAAAGGTGGATCTCACACGTACCGACACAGACTATTCCGCAATTTAATTGAGCCCCAAAGGTTTTTATTGAATAGCGGAATAGGAAATATGATCAAAAAAAAGTGTATATTTTTCACACGTACAGAAGCACACTAGGCCCCAATTACTATTGTTTGTACACCTAAAAGGATGGATGAGGAAGAGGAGGAGGAGGAGTATAGAACAGGCAGCACCCTGAAAGCTTCAGAAGTATGAGATGAACCCCAAAAACTTGGAAAGGTGGATCTCACACGTACCGACACAGACTATTCCGCAATTTAATTGAGCCCCAAAGGTTTTTATTGAATAGCGGAATAGGAAATATGATCAAAAAAAAGTGTATGTTTTTCACACGTACAGAAGCACACTAGGCCCCAATTACTATTGTTTGTACACCTAAAAGGATGGATGAGGAGGAGGAGGAGGAGGAGTATAGAACAGGCAGCACCCTCAAAGCTTCAGAAGTATGAGATGAACCCCAAAAACTTGGAAAGGTGGATCTCACACGTACAGACACAGACTATTCCGCAATTTAATTGAGCCCCAAAGGTTTTTATTGAATAGCGGAATAGGAAATATGATCAAAAAAAAGTGTATGTTTTTCACACGTACAGAAGCACACTAGGCCCCAATTACTATTGTTTGTACACCTAAAAGGATGGATGAGGAAGAGGAGGAGGAGGAGTATAGAACAGGCAGCACCCTCAAAGCTTCAGAAGTATGAGATGAACCCCAAAAACTTGGAAAGGTGGATCTCACACGTACCGACACAGACTATTCCGCAATTTAATTGAGCCCCAAAGGTTTTTATTGAATAGCGGAATAGGAAATATGATCAAAAAAAAGTGTATGTTTTTCACACGTACAGAAGCACACTAGGCCCCAATTACTATTGTTTGTACACCTAAAAGGATGGATGAGGAGGAGGAGGAGGAGTATAGAACAGGCAGCACCCTCAAAGCTTCAGAAGTATGAGATTGTGTTCACTGTACCCCACAAAGATTGTGTTCACTGTACCCCACAAAGATTGTGTTCACTGTACCCCACAAAGGTTTTGTTCACTGCACCCCACAAAGATTGTGTTCACTGCACTCCAAAAGGATTGTCTTTACTGCACCCCACAAAGATTGTGTTCACTGTACCCCACAAAGGTTTTGTTCACTGCACCCCACAAAGATTGTGTTCACTGTACCCCCCAAAGATTTTGTTCACTGCACCCCACAAGGATTGTCTTCACTGCACCCCACAAGGATTGTCTTCACTGCACCCCACAAGGATTGTCTTCACTGCACCCCACAAAGATTGTGTTCACTGTACCCCACAAAGATTTTGTTCACTGCACTCCAAAAGGATTGTCTTCACTGCACCCCACAAAGATTGTGTTCACTGTACCCCACAAAGGTTTTGTTCACTGCACCCCACAAAAATTGTGTTCACTGTACCCCCCAAAGATTTTGTTCACTGCACCCCACAAGGATTGTCTTCACTGCACCCCACAAGGATTGTCTTCACTGCACCCCACAAGGATTGTCTTCACTGCACCTCACAAAGATTGTGTTCACTGTACCCCACAAAGGTTTTGTTCACTGCACCCCACAAAGATTGTGTTCACTGTACCCCACAAAGGTTTTGTTCACTGCACCCCACAAAGATTGTGTTCACTGTACCCCACAAAGGTTTTGTTCACTGCACCCCACAAAGATTGTGTTCACTGTACCCCCCAAAGATTTTGTTCACTGCACCCCACAAGGATTGTCTTCACTGCACCCCACAAGGATTGTGTTCACTGCACCCCACAAAGGTTTTGTTCACTGCACCCCACAAAGGTTTTGTTCACTGCACCCCACAAAGATTGTGTTCACTGTACCCCCCCCCCCCAAAGATTTTGTTCACTGCACCCCACAAGGATTGTCTTCTCTGCACCCCACAAAGATTGTGTTCACTGTACCCCCCAAAGATTTTGTTCACTGCACCCCACAAGGATTGTCTTCACTGCACCCCACAAGGATTGTCTTCACTGCACCCCACAAGGATTGTCTTCACTGCACCTCACAAAGATTGTGTTCACTGTACCCCACAAAGGTTTTGTTCACTGCACCCCACAAAGATTGTGTTCACTGCACTCCAAAAGGATTGTCTTCACTGCACCCCACAAAGATTGTGTTCACTGTACCCCACAAAGGTTTTGTTCACTGCACCCCACAAAGATTGTGTTCACTGTACCCCCCAAAGATTTTGTTCACTGCACCCCACAAGGATTGTCTTCACTGCACCCCACAAGGATTGTCTTCACTGCACCCCACAAAGATTGTGTTCACTGTACCCCACAAAGGTTTTGTTCACTGCACCCCACAAAGATTGTGTTCACTGCACTCCAAAAGGATTGTCTTCACTGCACCCCACAAAGATTGTGTTCACTGTACCCCACAAAGGTTTTGTTCACTGCACCCCACAAAGATTGTGTTCACTGTACCCCCCAAAGATTTTGTTCACTGCACCCCACAAGGATTGTCTTCACTGCACCCCACAAGGATTGTCTTCACTGCACCCCACAAAGATTGTGTTCACTGTACCCCACAAAGGTTTTGTTCACTGCACCCCACAAAAATTGTGTTCACTGTACCCCCCAAAGATTTTGTTCACTGCACCCCACAAGGATTGTCTTCACTGCACCCTACAAGGATTGTCTTCACTGCACCCCACAAGGATTGTCTTCACTGCACCTCACAAAGATTGTGTTCACTGTACCCCACAAAGGTTTTGTTCACTGCACCCCACAAAGATTGTGTTCACTGTACCCCACAAAGGTTTTGTTCACTGCACCCCACAAAGATTGTGTTCACTGTACCCCACAAAGGTTTTGTTCACTGCACCCCACAAAGATTGTGTTCACTGTACCCCCCAAAGATTTTGTTCACTGCACCCCACAAGGATTGTCTTCACTGCACCCCACAAGGATTGTCTTCACTGCACCCCACAAAGATTGTGTTCACTGCACCCCACAAAGATTGTGTTCACTGTACCCCCCAAAGATTTTGTTCACTGCACCCCACAAGGATTGCCTTCTCTGCACCCCACAAAGATTGTGTTCACTGTACCCCCCAAAGATTTTGTTCACTGCACCCCACAAGGATTGTCTTCACTGCACCCCACAAGGATTGTCTTCACTGCACCCCACAAAGATTGTGTTCACTGTACCCCCACAAAGGTTTTGTTCACTGCACCCCACAAAGATTTTGTTCACTGCACTCGAAAAGGATTGTGTTCACTGCACCCCAAAAAGATTGTGTTCACTGCAGCCCACACACAGAAAAATGGATGTGGATCACTGACACCTGCCTATCTCCTATCCCACACCACACAGCAATATCGATTGTAGTTTGTAGAACACAGTTTCCCTAAAATTCAGCAGACTCTGTCCCTAACAGGATTGAGAAGAGATCGTAGATCAGGAGAACTAAGTGCAGACCCCACCCCACACAGCAATATCGATTGTAGTTTGTAGAACACTCTGACCCTAAAATTCAGCAGCAGCCTCTCCCTAACAGGATTGAGAAGAGATCGTAGATCAGGATTGAGTGCAGACCCCACCCCCCACACAGCAATATCGATTGTAGTTTGCAGAAGACACTGACCCTATAATTCAGCAGACTCTATCCCTAAAATGCCTACAACTCGCCCTGCCTAAACACTCCGACCTGTCCCTCAATTCTATCCGGACACAAATGGTTTTTTCCTGCCTATCTTTCCCTAATCAGCAGCCAGCACGTTGATGTGTGCTCTGTCCCTGAGCTAAGCAGCATAATGACGCCGCTGCGGCTGCCTCGAACTTATAAAGACTTGGTCACATGATTCAGACGGCCAATCACAGCTACTGAGACATTTGCAGGCATGGCTGGGATGGCTTAAGGCACACCAGTTAAACGATTGTTGATTGGCTGTTGAAAGCCCGCCATGAAAAGAGCGCCAAAGCATGCAAAACCCGGAAATAAAACGACCGAACACGGATTTTTACCCGAATATACAGTAAAGTGTCCGTGTTCGGGTAACAAAAATCCAATTATTCGGTACGAACACGAATAATACAGTCCGTGTTCGCTCAACACTAATTGTAAGCTCTATCTATCCATCATATGTTTTATCTTTGCACTGTAATTTGAATAAAAATTACTTGATTTGGGGGTTTTGGGGGGGGGGGGGCATTGCACATTTCACATGCTTGCTTGAGTGATTACTGATGTTTTATACATGTTCAATAAAGCTTATTCATTTGTACACAGCTCCTGGTTTCTTGTTTTCTTTTCTTCATATTTGTCTAGATGTAATTCAGATATCTTTTGTGTCTATTGAATGTAATCCATTTCTTGTATTTTTTGTGTGTGTGCAATGGCAGTACAGTATGAACTTGGGTAGGGTTTCTCCATTTACTCCAGCGAAGTGTGTGTGTGTGTGTGTGTGTGTGGGGGGGGGGGTTGTGTGTGTGTGGGGGGGGTTGTGTGTGTGTGTGTGGGGGGGGTTGTGTGTGTGTGTGTGTGTGGGGGGGGGGGGGGGGGTGGTGTGTGTGTGGGGGGGTGGTGGTGTGTGTGGGGGGGGGGTGGTGTGTGTGGGGGGTGGTGTGTGTGTGTGGGGGGTGGTGTGTGTGTGTGGGGGGGGTGGTGTGTGTGTGGGGGGGGGGTGGTGTGTGTGTGGGGGGGGTGTGTGGGGGTGGTGGTGTGTGTGTGTGGGGGGGGGGTGGTGTGTGTGTGTGGCGGGGGGGTGGTGTGGGGGGGGTGGTGTGTGTGGGGGGTGGTGTGTGTGTGTGTGTGTGGGGGGGGTGGTGTGTGTGTGTGTGTGTGTGTGTGGGGTGGTGTGTGTGTGTGTGTGGGGGAGGTGGTGTGTGTGTGTGTTGGGGGGGGTGGTGTGTGTGTGTGTGTGTGGGGGGGGGTGGTGTGTGTGTGTGGGGGGGGTGGTGTGTGTGTGTGTGGGGGGTGGTGTGTGTGTGGGGTGGTGTGTGTGTGTGGGGGTTGGTGTGTGTGTGTGTGTGGGGGGGGGTGGTGTGTGTGTGTGTGGGGGGGGGTGGTGTGTGTGTGGGGGGGTGGTGTGTGTGTGGGGGCTAAATTGTAAGAAAAAATTAAAGTGTTTATGTATATATTTAGCTAAAAATATATAAATTAAGGAATAATACAAAATTTCCATTCAGTCGCTGTGGATGAATGTAACCAAAACATTTAATAAAAAAATCACTAAAAATGATTACTAAATAAAAGATTGCTACAGCGCTCACTCACCTTTTTAGTTGGCTTAGGTCAGTGATGATGAACCTTGGCAACACAGGTGTTTTGTAACATTTCCCATGATGCTCACCTACACTGCAGAGCACATGAGCATTTTGGGAAATGTAGGGCAAAAACATCTTGGGGGGGGGGGGGGGTTAAGGGTTACCATCACTGGCCTAGGTAAAACATTTCCAATACATTTTAGTTGTCTGTGTGCGCCATTTTTAAAATAAAGCAAAATCTCTTTACAATAAATTGCAAATGGCACATTGGCGTTCGCCCTGGACCAGAAATGACACCAAATTGGCTTGCACACATTCCAGCAAGTGGTCACAATCAACTGGCTAATCATGGTGAGGGCCACTTTCAGCTGTGAAGAAATGGCATTCATATGCAAAGTAAGTGTGTGTGTGTGTGTGTGTGTGTGTGTGTGTGTGTGTGTGGGGGGGGGGGGGGTCTGTGCTTGTAATCAGAGCATTGATTACCAGTGCAGACCCTTGGGGGATGCCACTAGAGCCACCAGGGATGCCCACCCATGCCACCATTGATGCCAATCAGTGCTCAGGGAACCTGTTAGTGCCCTCCTCATCAGTGCTGCCCATCATTACCATCTTTCAGTGCTGCCCACCAGTGCCAATCATTGCCCATCAGTGCCACCTATCAATGCCCATCAATGCTGCATATCAGTGCCACCTATCTATCTATCAGTGCTGCATATTAGTGTCTCATCAGTGCCTGCCAGCGCAGCCTCATCAATGCTCGTCAGTGCAACAAAAAACATATTGATTTACCAAATTTTATTACATAAACAAAAACACATTATTTTAGGGGTCAAACATTTAGGTCTTCTTTTTGCCAATAGAAAAAAAAACCTTGCAGTGATCAAATACCACCAAAAGAAAGCACTATTTTTTATGAAAATACTGTCATACATTTGTGTTAGGTACAGGGTTGCATGACCGCACAATTGTCATTCAAAATGCAACAGTATAAAAAGCTGAAAATTGGCCTGGGCAGGAAGGGGTGTAACTGTTAACTATTGAAACATGGGAATAAATATTCCAGTGGTAATCATGCTCAGCTCAATGGTTTAGTGGTTAGTGTTCCTGGCTATAAACACTGAGAGCATGAGTTCAAATTCCAAGTGTGCCATCACCTTCTTAAATTTTAGACAGCTATAAATAAATACTGAAACTTGGCAAATGCATAATTGCACCCTGCACATATGCATGTTTGTTTCTTGAATATACAAGGCCATTGACATGCAATTTTAGGTGATGTAGCCAATGTATTACTATGTGGCCAAAAAAAATTATGGCACACAGGGTGTTATCATGGTTGGGCCTTGAACTCATGACCTAGCAATCTTTGGCTTTGAGCTTAGCCCACTACACCAAAGTGCTGAATACAATCAGATATGCCTGAAAGTTTCAGATGAATAAAGAATGAAGACTGCTAATTAGACAGCTGTGTAGTCTGCTATTAGAAAATCTAAAGGTTAAAACACATAAGATACATAACTATACCTTAAAATTAAAATAAACCATAATAAATGACATTGCTGTGTAATAGTGATTCAGAATAGACAAATTTCCTTTTATGAAAAACACAAAGGGAATTTGGCTAACTCCAAACTCAAATTCAGCCTAAGTTAACTCCAAACCCGAATTCAGTCTAATGCCCCGTACACACGTGCAGATTATCTGAAGACTTTTGTCTGCAGACTTACCAAAACCATATAATATGAGGTCAAACCTAAACACTTTCAATTTGTATGCAATTCGGCAGGCCCTTGCACTACATAGAAAAGGTAAATCTGAAGACAAAAGTCTTCAGATAATCTGCACGTGTGTACGGGGCATAAAGGCCCGTACACACGTACCGATCGTCGGCATACAAACGTCGGTGGACGAAGGATCTGCCGATTGTACGCGTGTTAGTATGGTGCCTCCGACAGATGTCTGCGCACAATCCGCGGACAAAAGTCTTTCGTGCAAACATGAAAATATTTGTATGCCGATACCAGAACGGACGATTGTTCGCCTGTCAGTACACAATTCGGCCGACAGACCGCAGATTTGCAAGACTGGGCATGCTCAGAAAATAGAAAACACAGGGAAAGTTAACCATTACATGACATCACTTCTGCAGTCGGCGGACAAAATTCTTGTGCTGTCCTTGTGCTGTCTTTGCACTTTTCAGCAGACACCGACATCCCGGGGAGAAAAGAGGAACATTTGTAAGCCGACCATCGGTACGTGTGTACGGGGCTTAAAGGCCCGTACACACGTACCGATCGTCGGCATACAAACGTCGGTGGACGAAGGATCTGCCGATTGTACGCGTGTTAGTATGGTGCCTCCGACAGATGTCTGCGCACAATCCGCGGACAAAAGTCTTTCGTGCAAACATGAAAATATTTGTATGCCGACACCAGAACGGACGATTGTTCGCCTGTCAGTACACAATTCGGCCGACAGACCGCAGATTTGCAAGACTGGGCATGCTCAGAAAATAGAAAACACAGGGAAAGTTAACCATTACATGACATCACTTCTGCAGTCGGCGGACAAAATTCTTGTGCTGTCCTTGTGCTGTCTTTGCACTTTTCAGCAGACACCGACATCCCGGGGAGAAAAGAGGAACATTTGTAAGCCGACCATCGGTACGTGTGTACGGGGCTTTAGTTAACTCCAACTCCGAATTCATTAAAGCATCTAGTTGATGGTTTAACTCCAGCCACTTACCTAATTAGGATGCAATGAGTTTAGGCTGGAGTTATTTCTGGAGAAGTGAGCAGCTCTACTCCAAACTTATACTGAATTAGGCCCTCTGTGTCCTCTAAACCTCCACTTTCACCGTGACAGAGTCTTGACCTGTCACATAATATATATATATATATAATAATGGGAGATTTGCTGCGCATGAATAGAAGTAAAATAAATGGATATTCATTAAAAACATGTGAATGTGAAATAAATTAAAATTAAAAACTTAATGTAGCTGCCAACACTTGACCCTGAATCAGAAAAAACAGATCACAAACAGTATAGCAATAGTTGGTGTAGCGCTTAAAACGTAAAATAGGATGAACCGCACAGTCCATTAATCCTTATAACGTCCACACATATCACAACAGAGATGTTAATATTCTTCCGAAATATAATGTGTGATCCCAAAGGGGTACAGACACTCCGAACTCCAATATCCCAGTGCAGAGATTCCACCACCAAGGAATAAGATTAGCCTCTTACGACAACACAATGATCCCCATGACAAGGATCATATTCTGCATATATGAGATCCAGAGCCACAACCAGGTCCTGCACCGGCTTCCGTACTGATCGTGCCCACTCCTCTCAAGACAAGTAAGTATGGAAAAGAAGGGGAACAACTTCCATAGCGTAATATTGTCAGGAGACTTTATTGATATAAAACAACAGAGTGGCAACTCACAAGTATGCTGGAGTAATAGGCGTGTATCATGGAATGTCCTGAGACTCGGTATCCTGCCAAGAAAATGGTCGCCGCGTCCCCTCGTTGGTCACAGCGTGACGTGCCGCAGGCTCCTCCTGCGCGTATGGTGCGACCCACGTATTCAAGGCCACAAGGGCAACGTAGAAGGTAGACGTCATAACGCGTGGTGCATGTGATAAATGGCTTGATTTTATACTCATGCTGCGTATTATTTGAAAAGAATGCTTCAACCCTTCTAGTCCTACAGGCATTCACTTTACAAATAGCACATCTCCTGCAGGGGTGAAAGCCCCCTCTTTGCTGGAAAAAGGAAACAGTCCTTGGGGGATCCACAATATTTGGAGCTATTTGTAGCCTCAACTGAGGCACACCCCTAAAAATAACCATTGGTACCTCCGGTAATACCGGCCCCAAAAGGTTATCATTTTTTAAAATGTGCCAATGTTTTCGAATGATTTTCTTCACCGAAAAATGTTGAATAAAGTATGAGGAAAAGAACGCATGCTGGAAATCATCGCCCCTTTCCCGTACTCGCGGTTGTAGAAGGTCATCCCTATTGCGATTAGCTGCCTGTATGAGGGCCTTCTCTAGCTCCCCATCTTTGTATCCCTTTTCCAAAAATTTGGATTTCAAGGAGGCAGCCTCCCGCAAAAAGTCTGATCTATTGGTACAATTCCTTTTCAATCTGAGGAATTGACTGACAGGAATGGACTTAAGCCATGCCACATGGTGGCAGCTAGATGTATCTATGAATCTGTTCCTGTCAGTCTCCTTGAAAAATGGAGAGGTCTCTAAGGTACGACCCACCAATTTGCCTAGATTTTGCCTAAATTGATTGATGATTGACATCAATGCTTCATTTTGACAGCTCCACTCACTCTCATTGCGGCCGCCCCCAGCTTGCCCACCAATCACTGAATGCTGGATGGGATTTTATACTGCTGAGGCATGCAGCCCCGAGTTCTCGGCCAACCCCAAGCCTTGGGACTCGGGGCTAATAATCTGAAACAAGCAATATTGCTAGGTGGGGGTCATTTTGCCGCAGAACACCTAGGGACTCTTCGCGGCACACTGATTGAGAGACCCCAGTCTAATTCATTGTTAACAGTGAGTAGTGTGGGGCCGGAGTGCCGATGGCGTCTACCTCTGGAACCTGCTGGAAAAACAGTGGATAATTAAATTGTAATAAAGCATCGGCGGCTGTATTATCTACACCGTTGATGAATTTGCAGTGAAAATGGAATTTGTATTGGAGGGACAGCCAAATGAACCTGCGTACGAAGGACACAAGTGATGAACTAGACCTACCTTTGTTTGTAATTTCGGAGGTGGCCTCTCTGTGGAGAAAACTACCGTGTTACCTGTCCATTGGTGACTCCACACCTGTGCTGCAGAAACTATAGGGTGAATTTCAAAAAGTTCAGCGGCTTCTGACTAAAAGAAAAAGGGTTCAGCGGCTTCTGAATGGCAACTGAAATATCGAAGAAGAGGGCAGGAAAATTGTTAGCTGAAAAGCAGCTGCATCCAATCAGTGTTTAACGCTATGGGGTCTATCTTATCTTTATACAGTGCCTTGCAAAAGTATTCTGCCCCCTTGAACTTTGTGACCTTTTGCCACATTTCAGGCTTCAAACATAAAAATATAAAACTGTAATATTTGTGACGAATCAACAACAAGTGGGACACAATCATGAAGTGGAACGAAATTTTTCGGATATTTCAAACTTTGTTAACAAATAAAAAACTGAAAAATTGGGCGTGCAAAATTATTCAGCCCCTTTACTTTCAGGGCAGCAAACTCTCTCCAGAAGTTCAGTGAAGATCTCTGAATGATCCAATGTTGACCTAAATGACTAATGATGATAAATAGAATTTACCTGTGTGTAATCAAGTCTCCGTATAAATGCACCTGCACTGTGATAGTCTCAGAGGTCCGTTTAAAGCGCAGAGAGCATCATGAAGAACAAGGAACACACCAAGCAGGTCCAAGATACTGTTGTGGAGAAGTTTAAAGCCGAATTTGGATACAAAAAGATTTCCCAAGCTTTAAACATCCCAAGGAGCACTGTGCAAGCGATAATATTGAAATAGAAGGAGTATCAATACACTGCAAATCTACGAAGACCTGGCCGTCCCTCTAAACCAGTGTTTCTCAACTCCGGTCCTCAGGGCACACTAACAGGCCAGATTTTAAGTATTACCTTGGGGAGATGCAGACTAGAATACTGCAATCACTGAGCAGCAAATGATATCACCTGTTATTTATTTCAGTTTTCTTGCAAACCTGGCCTGTTAGTGTGCCCTGAGGACTGGAGTTGAGAAACACTGCTCTAAACTTTCAGCTCATACAAGGAGAAGACTGATCAGAGATGCAGCCAAGAGGCCCATGATCACTCGAACTGCAGAGATCTACAGCTGAGGTGGGAGACTCTGTCCATAGGACAACAATCAGTCATATACTGCACAAATCTGGCCTTTATGGAAGAGTGGCAAGAAGAAAGCCATTTTTTAAAGATATCCATAAAAAGTGTTGTTTAAAGTTTGCCACAAGCCACCTGGGAGACACACCAAACATGTGGAAGAAGGTGCTCTTGTCAGATGAAACCAAAATCGAACTTTTTTGCAACAATGCAAAACGTTATGTTTGGCGTAAAAGCAACACAGCTCATCACCCTGAACACACCATCCCCACTGTCAAACATGGTGGTGGCAGCATCATGATTTGGGCCTGCTTTTCTTCAGCAGGGACAGGGAAGATGGTTAAAATTGATGGGAAGATGGATGGAGCCAAATACAGGACCATTCTGGAAGAAAACCTGATGGAGTCTGCAAAAGACCTGAGACTGGGACGGAGATTTGTCTTCCAACAAGACAATGATCCAAAACATAAAGCAAAATCTACAATGGAATGGTTCACAAATAAACGTATCCAGGTGTTAGAATGGCCAAGTCAAAGTCCAGATCTGAATCCAATCGAGAATCTGTGGAAAGAACTGAAAACTGCTGTTCACAAATGCTCTCCATCCAACCTCACTGAGCTCGAGCTCGAGCTGTTTTGCAAGGAGGAATGGGCAAAAGTTTCTCTCGATGTGCAAAACTGATAGAGACATACAGCTGTAATCGCAGCAAAAGGTGGCGCTACAAAGTATTAACTTAACGGGGCTGAATAATTTTGCACGCCCAATTTTTTCGTTTTTTATTTGTTAAAAAAGTTTGAAATATCCAATAAATTTCGTTCCACTTCATGATTGTGTCCCACTTGTTGTTGATTCTTCACTAAAAATTACAGTTTTATATCTTTATGTTTGAAGCCTTAATGTGGCAAAAGGTCGAAAAGTTCAAGGGGGCCGAATACTTTCGCAAAGCACTGTACATGTGATCCGGTGATTGATGCCCATACTATGTGATTTGAGCCCCATTTCCTACTGGAGGTTATTCAAGTTTCTTCTTTCTGGAGTACTGGAGCATTTGAGACCCTGGGTGGAACCAATTTCTACTTGGCGTTTTTTATTAGAGCATCTAGTAAGCAGTTTGCAATTTTGGGTGGCCGTCACTGTCCTTGCTTGGTGGAGTCTGGTCTACATCTGGATTGTCCCATATCTTCCTTTATTTTGCATTAATTTGTTTACTTCTGGTAAGCAGTTTGCACTACTGGTGGTGGTCACTATCCTTCTGGTGGAGTCTGGTGTCTGAATCATCTAATATTTCTTAACCACTTTAGGACCGGAGGATTTGCCTGCTTTACGTCCAGGCCACTTTTTGCGATTCGGCACTGTGCGACTTTAACTGACAATTGTGCGGTCATGCAACGCGTACCCAAACGAAATTTACGTCCTTTTTTCCCACAAACAGAGCTTTCTTTTGGTGGTATTTGATCACCTCTGCGCTTTTCATTTTTTGCGTTATTAATTTAAAAAGCGACAATTTTGAAAAAATAACAATATTTTTCTACTTTGACAGTTAAAAAACATCCAATATATTAAATTTTTGTCATATATTTAGGCTAAAATGTATTTAGCTACATGTCTTTGACAAAAAAATTCTCAATGAGCGTATTTTTAACCGCTTTAAGACCGGAAGATTTTACCCCATTCCTGACCAGGCCATATTTTGCGATTCGGCACTGCGTTACTTTAATGGACAATTGCGCAGTCAGAAGTGTCTGGAGGTTGGAGAGAGAAGGTGGAAGCGGAAGCTGACCCAAAACAATTTCCAAGGCTACATAGGAGAAGTTCTGGTCCTGTAAAGATCCCGGGCAATGTGCAATAACTTTGAAGGTCTATGATTATCTGCAATCTGGTGAGTGGGGAACCTTGAGGGGCACCATATCACTCTGCAAGCACCTTAATTATTTGGCACCTTGGCACCTTAATTGGATCACTATAAGGACTTTTTCAAGCACTGAATATTTATTTGGACTATTTTCAACCACTTATTTGTTTATTGTGCACTATCATATTTAATTATATATTTATCTGTTATTGCTCAGATATTTATAAGCACTTAGCACTTTTTTTATATTTGATCATACTGATTATCGTATTTATATCACAGCACTTAACACTCTGTTTTGAGCTAGCGCTGCATAATTTCGTTTTCATCATATTTTCCTAAGACTTTCTTAGTGTCTGCAGCAGCTGCCCATATTGCATTTATTTTTATTTTTATTTAAATTCTCACGTTGTGTAGCGCGGGTTTAATTTTTGTTTTTTCACATGCGATGCTGTACCCAAATTAAATTTATGTCCTTTTTTCCCCACAAATAGAGCTTTCTTTTGGTGGTATTTGATCACCTGTGCGATTTTTACTTTTTGTGCTATAAACAAAAATAGCGACAATTTTGAAAAAATAACAATATTTTTCACATTTTTTTATATGAAATTACCCCAAAAAAATTTAAAAATCTAAATTTTTTAACATTTTAGGCCAATTTGTTTTCTGCTACATATTTTTGGTAAAAAAAATCGCAATAAGCATATTTTGATTGGTTTGCGCAAAAGTAATCGCAGCTACTAACTACGGGAAATGTATGTCATTTTTATTGGTTTTTTTTTTTAACTAGTAATGGCGGCGATCTGGCGGTGATCTGCGATTTTTTTTGCGGGTCTGCGAAATTGCAGCAGACAGATTGGACCCTTGACTGACATTTTTGACACTTTTGGGGGTATTAGTGACATTACTACAGTAATCAGTGCTATAAATATGCACTGTTACTGTAAAAATGACACTGGCAGGGAAGGGGTTAACTTTTATTGGTGATCAAGGGGTTAATGTATGCCTGGTGCTTACTGACGTGTGTGGGGGGAGAGGACTGTGTGACACAGGCACAGATAGCAGGTTCAGCTATGCTGAATCCTGTAATCTGTCCCTGCCTGTCACTTAGGAGATCCGCCCGCTTTGTTTACACAAGCGGGCGGATCTCCTCACTCGATCCCCGACGATCGGGGAAGAGCGGCAGTGATCACCGCCGCTCCTCCCCTGGCCCGACACCCGCTGTGACTGAATACAGTGGGAGCGAGCCTCCGGCGGCGCGTGCGAGCCTCCGGCGGCGCGTGCGCGCCGCCCACACGGGGAGGAGTCCAGCGACGTAGACGTACGTCGCTGGACGATAACGAACCACTTTGCCGCAGTATGCTCCATGTGAGCGGTCGGCAAGTGGTTAAACTGATGATTTAATTTACCATATCTGGTAAGCATCTATCAAAAAAATTTGGTTTTGGGGTTGGTAAATTGTGGACCTATGTTAGAATTCCTGTGTATATGTATATCTACTTGTATATAGTAAGTACAGTATTTACCGTCTGAACCAAAATGGCATACATAGAAAAGTGTTCTGCATAGGACGCAGAAATAAGTTGGTTATATAGAGGGTGAATATTACACAAGGTGACACATGAATGATGTGATAATAGGTCAAAATGTATTAGTATTGTGTGTTATACACTACTATGCAGTACAAATAACATGCATTCAACGATGGACAGAAAACAAGACAAACGATCATGTAACAATAGTACAAAAACCGGCCGGTGCAAAAAATGATTGTCACTTATCAGGGAGAAAAAAAAATATTGGGGGGTGAAGGAAGCTCACATGGAGTATTCCTAGATATGAGATTGTTCTTCTCACGTTCAATGTGAGTATCCTGATAGGTTCCTTGTGGGAGCTCGGGGGCATAAGAGGGAGCGATGTCACTCTATGTATGGTTGGGAGGTACAGGTCCGATAAGGGAAGGATTTACTGGAGAGGATATAATCCAAATGAGGGATATGCTGGAGGGATGGTTAATCAACAGAGGTGGGGGACTCGAGTTACATGACTTGACTCGAGTCAGACTCGAGTCACCTGTTTGAGGACTTGCGACCTGCTTGACAGAATTCATTAAATGACTCGACTTGACTATGACTTGCGACCTATGACTTGCGACTTGACTTTGACTTGCGACCTATGACTTGCACTGACTTGACCCCCGCTGCTTTGGTGTGCCGCCCTCGACTGTCTCCGGGTCTCTGCTGCACTGGTCGAACCCATCATGCACAGCGGAGGAGGATCCTCCTCTTCGGCTCGTCCTCCTCTCCTCCGCGCCAAGAAGACTGGCTCCACCCACCTTCTCCCTCATGTGCTGTGCGGCCGGCCCGTGGAAGGAAAGTAATCACTCAGACTGCTGCAGCTGCTTTATTCACACTGTCTTCGTGTGCCATCCCTTTCTCATACTAATGCCACTGTGAGGTTTGGGCAGTATGCTGGTAACCCCCCCCCCCCAGGATCATGTAGTCAGCGTACTATGGACTACAAGTCCCATTTCTTGCATTACTCTCCCCGGGTAACCATAGCATCTAGCCTCAGTAGTGACAGCTTTGTCCCCTGGTGAGGGACCTCTCGGGTGTCAGACTGTTCAAGGTAAGGTATTTCTGTGTAAAGGGGTTTAGAAAGCCTCATGCTTTTTTTTTTTGGCACCAACCTATGATTTTAGTAGACTATGTAGTAACAACATGGAGAAAGTCCCTTTTTTTCTTTATGTAAAGCAAACCAATGTGTATGTGAAGGTCAGGACAGCTGTATGCTGGTAGATGGACAGCCTTCCTTCCTGGGTGCAGTCGGCGTGCCCTGAACTAAGAGTCCTATTTGTGTGGTGTTGTCCTCAGGCAATCATTGCATCCAGCCAGTCCTTCAGGTCCTCAGCAATGACAGCCTTGGCAACCTCCTTCTTATCAAGGCAGATTTCATGTGTTATGGTGGGTGACTAGGTTTAGGTTTAGATTTCTTGACAGGGGACTTAGCCTTTCCCTCCATGACAGGGGCCACCAGATCCAGCAGGAAGTCCAGCTCTTGTCCCACTCCCCCACCCCTCCCCCTCAGAGAGCTGGAACTGAGTGTGTGAGTCCTGGCGAAGCTCTGCAGTACGGAATCATCTGGTCAAAATTCTGATTTGTTACAAAGCCAGTAGTAACCTACTCAGCATAAACACTGAGCCTAACAGGAAATTATCAGTAAAATCAGCATAAAGAGATAACTGTATATGTAAAGGCATGTGTGTGCCATTGTAACGCCACTGCGTTTTACGTATGATGTGGATTTTCAGCTGCAGAAATATTCCACTTCAGTAGTCATGTAGAGAAACGCTGAGACACCAATCCCAACTCTCAATGACTCATCATGTGTGGATGATCTCAATTCAGCAAGTAAATACACACACTCAATAAGATGTTTCCTAGAGTGACTTATGTATATAGTAACACAGTGATGATAGGCTGAAGAGACAGGTTGGGTAGAGATGGTAGATGACAGACACTTGAAAGGAAATGTTCTTGAAAGTAAGATAGTAGCAGATGGGATGCAGATAGGTTTAGCAATCATGTATGGTAGCAGATGACAGAGTAGCAGGTGGACATACAAGAGAGATCAACCCAGTGCAAGAACAGGTGGTAGTAGGCTCAAGAGCTAGCAATCTTAGATAATGCAGATGTAGTAATAGTCCTTAGTATGCAGAGCTAGATAGTGTAAGCTTTAGTATAAAGGTTATAGAGGTTTCCCCTGTGGGGTACTTATCACTAATAGCAATGTAGCAGAGGAGAGGTTCGGCAAGAGCGGATGATCCGGTAGCGGGATACAGGGATCAGCGCAGCGTGGTTCCGACAGCGAGGTATGCTTGCAAGCATGAGAACTTCAAGACAGGTTAGCATCAAGGCACAAAGCAGTTTGAACGAACACATGTGAGTGAGAGCCGGCGATCTAAATAGCCATCCAGTCCGGCGCTCAGTGATGACAGCATCAGTCTTAAAGGTGTATGCGCACCTTACCAAAAGAGAATGGTGGGCCGCATACACTTATGAAAGAGTAATTAGGGTACCCAAAGGTACCAGAACATTACAGCCATCCGCTGTGTGCCATGTAAATCCTCTATGTGCCATCCTCTGTGTGCCATGTATATCCTGCGTGCCATCCTCTGCGTGTGCCATCCTCTGTGTGCCATCCTCTGTGTGTCATGTACATCCTCTGTGTGCCATCCTCTGTGTGCCATGTACATCCTCTGTGTGCCATGTACATCCTCTGTGTGCCATGTACATCCTCTGTGTGCCATCCTCTGTGTGTCATGTACATCCTCTGTGTGCCATCCTCTGTGTGCCATCCTCTGTGTGCTATCCTCTGTGTGCCATGTACATCCTCTGTGTGCCATCCTCTGTGTGCCATGTACATCCTCTGTGTGCCATCCTCTGTGTGCCATCCTCTGTGTGCCATGTACATCCTCTGTGTGTCATCCTCTGTGTGCCATGTACATCATCTGTGTGCCATCCTCTGTGTGTCATGTACATCCTCTGTGTGCCATCCTATACTTGCCATGTACATCCTCGGTCTATGCCATCACATACCTGCCATGTACATCCTCTGTGTCATCCCATCCTCTGCGTGTGCCATCCTCTGTGTGCCATCCTCTGTGTGTCATGTACATCCTCTGTGTGCCATCCTCTGTGTGCTATGTACATCCTCTATGTGCCATCCTCTGTGTGCCATATACAGTACATCCTCTGTGTGCCATGTACATCCTCTGTGTGCCATATACCTCCTCTGTGTGCCATGTACATCCTCTGTGTGCCATCCTATACCTGCCATGTACATCCTCTGTGTGCCATGTACATCCTCGGACTATGCCATCACATACCTGCCATGCACATCCTCTGTGTCATCCCATACCTGCCATGTACATCTTCTGTGTCATCCCATACCTGCCATGTACATCCTCTGTGTGCTTCTCTCTCTCTCTCTCTCGTTGTACCAATAAATATCGCCTTATCGATAATTTGCATTTTTTTTCTCGTGGGTGATTGTGATCCCTCCAGCATCTTCTCCAGGCGGCCATTACCCAGCAGCACGCACCCCACTGAGAATCATTCTCTGTGACTGTGAAAGAGTCTTTCTTATTTGAATGAAGAAAAGTGAGTACAATTAATTTAATTTTATACATGCCCTAATCACACATTACTATCTTCTGTGTGCCATGTACATCCTCTATGTGCCATCCTCTGTGTGCCATGTACACCCTCTGTGTGCCATCCTTTTCCTGCCATATACATCCTCTGTGTGTGTGCCATCCTCTGTGTGTGCCATCCTGTGTGTGCCATGTACATCCTCTGTGTGCCATGTAAATCCTCTGTGTGCCATCCTATACTTGCCATATACATCCTCTGTTTGCCATGTAAATCCTCTGTGTGCCATCCTATACTTGCCATGTACATCCTCTGTCTATGCCATCACATACCTGCCATGTACATCCTCTGTCTATGCCATCACATACCTGCCATGTACATCCTCTGTCTATGCCATCACATACCTGCCATGTACATCCTCTGTCTATGCCATCACATACCTGCCATGTACATCCTCTGTGTGCTTCTCTCTCTCCCTCTGTTTGGGCATTCAAAATGTTTCTTTAATATGCCAAGAAAAAAGCACTAAGCACTGCAGTTTTGTTAATGTTGAAAATAAAACAAAACCTTTCCAGACCACTGACTTTTAACTCATTTAAAGGTGAAAATTGGGGTAGATCACTATTTTGACTTGATTTGTGACTTGACCAAAATAAATGACTTGACTTGCTTGACTTCTAGCAGTGACTCGACTTGACTTGCTTGCTTTTCGCCACAGTAACTTGGGACTTGCTTGTGACTTGAAGGTTACGACTTGAGACTTGCTTGTGACTTGCACATGTGTGACTTACTCCCATGTCTGTTAATCAAAGTGCATATTCCTCTGCATTACCAATCGGGACTGTGCTGTATATAGCGCTTGGGTGTCCTGGTATGTGGGGAAAGCCTAGAGGGTGTATGCGTGGAGCGCGGTGGTGGTAGGCAGCTGAATGACTGGTGTGTGTGCAATCGCACTGAGTGCTGTGACAGGGTTTCTGGGGGACTTTACGTTATACAAAAAATCATACTGTAGGTATGCATGTGCACAGTTTGTGTGTACCGGTCAGCCTGCTGGCCATGTCTTCGTCCCACAAAAAGTACCTGTTCCTGTCGAGTTCCTGTGCTTGTCTGCTGCTGTACGTCTGCCGCTTCCCCTCCTATCCTCTCCGTCTCCGTTCTTCCGTCTCTAATGTCTCGGTCTGCGAATTCCTCCTCCTTGCATCTGCCATCCACTACTGGGTCCAGACGAAGCTACGCCACGCCCAGCGAAACACGTTGACGTCACCAGCCCGACGATGCATACACTACACTTCCTGTAGTGGATGGCGGATGCAAGGAGGAGGAATTCGCAGACCGAGACATTACAGACGGAAGAACGGAGACGGATAAGAGGGGAAGCAGCAGACGTACAGCAGCGGACAAGCACAGGAACTCGACAGGAACAGGTCCTTTTTGTGGGGCGAAGACATGGCCAGCAGGCTGACAGGTACACACAAACTGTGCACATGCATACCTACAGTATGATTTTTTGTACCACGTAAAGTCCCCCAGAAACCCTGTCACAGCACTCAGTGCGATTGCACACACACCAGTCATTCAGCTGCCTACTACCACCGCGCTCCATGCATACACCCTCTAGGCATTCCCCACATACCAGGACACCCAAGCGCTATATACAGCACAGTCCCGATTGGTAATGCAGAGGAATATGCACTTTGATTAACCATCCCTCCAGCATATCCCTCATTTGGATTATATCCTCTCCAGTAAATCCTTTCCTTATCAGACCTGCACCTCCCAACCATACATAGAGCAACATCACTCCCTCTTATGCACCTGAGCTCCCACAAGGAACCTATCAGGATACTCACATTGAACGTGAGAAGAACAATCTCATATCTAGGAATACTCCATGTGAACTTCCTTCACCCCCCCCCCCCCAATATTTTTTTTTCCTCCCTGATAAGTGACAATCATTTTTTGCACCGGCCGGTTTTTGTACTATTGTTACATGATTGTTTGTCTTGTTTTCTGTTCATCGTTGAATGCATGTTATTTGTACTGCATAGTAGTGTATAACACACATTACTAATACATTTTGACCTATTATCACATCATTCATGTGTCACCTTGTGTAATATTCACCCTCTATATAACCAACTTATTTCTGCGTCCTATGCAGAACACTTTTCTACATATCTGGTAGTCTGTACTTCTGGTGGTGGTCATTACACTTCTGGTCGAGTCTGGTTTTTTAATCTGAACACTTGTCACTTTCCGGATTTTTCACAGTCCTGTGTGATATACCTTCATGTTCAATATTTTATACACTTGTACGTTTTTCTCCTTCACTTCTATATATTATATATCAGTTTTACGCTATGGGATCTTATATTTTTTCTCATATGTACGTGGTATGATGTTGGCTGACCCTACTATATGGTCCAAGTTTTGAGAACACAGTGGAGTATCGGATCTAGAAGTGCATTCTTTGGAGATCTCTGGTATGAAATCCCTTGAATTGGCGTATAATTCATTACATTCTGGTAAGCAGTCTGTACTACTAGCGGAGGTCTAAACACACTCAGTGAATCCTGCGATCATTTGAATTAATATAGTTTTGGAACTTTTTTCAAATAAGAGACTTTATGGACTTAATACCAATTTTATTTTAGTTTTTTTGATACACATGAGTGATTATAGCACTGTTTCACTTTAGTAGCGCAGCTTGTTTGTTTTATTAATGAACTAGACTTACCTTTGTTTGTCATTTCGGAGGTGGCCTCTCTGTGGAGAAAACTACCGTGTTACCTGTCCATTGGTGACTCCACACCTGTGCTGCAGAAACTATAGGGTAAATTTAAAAAAGTGATGACGTTTGTGCAAACCTGGGAAACGGTCCTGCTAACCGGTGAGTGCCTAAAAATTTGCTGCATAGCCTTTGGTAGCTGCAGCATTGTTAATAACTCGGGGAGGTGACACTGACAATGCAGGAATGAATATTGCAATGCTGTGCCAACCCTGAAGGAACTCGTCCCACATGTGTAAATCGGATAAGGCCACAGGATCTAGTTTGATCAGAGAATCAGAGTTGGGTAACAATGCCAGCAACCTAGAAATGAAGGACCTACCTTGGGGAATAATTCTCATAGCAAAATTTGGCATACATAGCAGTGATTTCAGTTCCTTCCTAGTACAGACTTGGGAGATCATAAAAGCATGGATATGGTCTCTAATTCTGGCTAATTTGTCTGCAGGCAGACTAGCCTGCATGGACTGGCTGTCTAACGTAATCCCCGGAAAGGTGAGTGCAGTAGCCGGGCCCTCAACTCTCTTAGCTACCACTGGGACGTTAAGTGCAGAAAAAAGTGTCATGAGCTTCTGTAGATCAGTAGGGGCTTGTTGAGGACTTTCAATAAGAAGGTAGATAGTCGTCTAGATAGTGAATAACCCTCTGACAGTGTGCTTCATGCACAAGAATCCAATTTAGTGCCTGCACAAAGATATTAAATAGGCAGGGGCTACTTTTGGACCTGAATATAAGTTTGGTAGCGAAATAATACAGACCTCTCCACTTGATACCCTGCCACTGCCAGAGGGAAGGCAATATGGGGAGAAGCTTGAAGACATTAGAAATGTCGGCTTTAGACAGCCATGCATACTTAACCATACTGATAATGTAATGGATAGCCTGATCAACTGACATATATTTGAGTAAACATTTCTTTAGATGGAATCAAGGAATTAAGACTATGCACGTGAGAAGAATGAGGCACTGACAAATTGTATATTAAATGTAATTTCTTGGAGAATTTACCCCTAACCAGACCAACCGGGTTAACTCTCCAGTTGTCGAATGGGGGTGTCAAAAAAAGGCCCTATAATAAAAACCCTTCTCTTGTTCAGCTTGGAGTAAACAATCCACTGCCTCCATATTCGTGGCTGTGGACAGTACATTTTTACACTCGATTGTGGATTGTGAATTGTGGTAATGAAATGAACCCCGTTTGGAACCCCTATGTAAAACCATCTACCAAAAACTGACTTAAAGTGGGGGAAGGGTGAGTAGCCATACAGGCCTGGAAGTATGGAATGTTGATGCGGCTTAGTCAGTGGTCTTGGTTTGTCTCAGCATGCAGGCAGACTTGGGCTGAACCCTATCACAAAAAGCACAGGCAGGAGGCGGCACTGGCTATAATTGCACGTGGCTTGATTTAAATTGTTGCAAATCTTTGCTTTACCTAAAAACTGAATTGGGCACCCTAGCTTATCTAGTTGTGCTGTATGAGCTAGGGCCAGGAGTAAACCTGTGGATGCTCTGGATTGTTCCTTTGCCTTTTGATTAATCTATTATATGGACACTTGAGATGTCTGCATTATTTATGGACACGGACTTTTGAGTTTTGTGTATCACTATTTGTGCACTTCTTTGACTGGCGCCTCACTATTTTTGGTTTATTTTACTTGGATTGTGAGGTGTAGGCACATTAAGTGTATGCTGCCAGTTCCTTTATTGATTTATTTGTTTCAATGGAATTATTGCACATTTATCATATACTGTACACTATCATTTATCACACATTTTTTTTGCGCGGATAGTTTTTTGTTATATTTTGGCTTATTATCTTTCACCAACCTATTAGCAGCATTGAAATGGATATCTTTGATTATTTTGATAACAGAGAGATTAAAATAGATGATATTTTCTCTGGGGACAAAAATAGAGGCAAATATAAAGACCTCTCGCAGAGTTTCAAAAGATTAGGTTTCTTGATGGAAAAGAAAACCAGAGCCTGGTGGGATATAGTTTCTTTTGAACAATACATAGCCCACCAGCTAGTCCCTAGACGTCTAAGGTGGGATATTCCTCCAAATGACGGTCTAGAAGGTGATGATTCCTTTAAGGAATGGTTCATATTCTTTAATCAGAAAGGCCATGAATTAATTAACTTTTTACTACAACGTAAACGTAAGAAGCTGACGTTGACGGAAGCTATTATTAGTGATCTGAAAAAGAAACTTGAACCACTTAAGGAATCACCCGAATTTAATCAGCTTTCCAATGATCTTAAGAAACGATTGGAAAAAACTGATAAAGAAACTCAAGAAAAGAAAAGGAAAAAATTCATAAGAGATATGAATGATTACAAAAACAATGAGGTGTTTAAATGGCAGAAAGCTTTACAAGAGGACTCCACACCGGTATCACGGGAGAGTACCCCTGAGAGAGAGGACAGAGCCCCTCCGGTCTGGAGCAGGGTACCCCCGGCCCCCAATAGGGGAGGAGGGGGAAACAATTCTAACTTGGCTCCAGCTCCTACCTATTACCCCCCTGCCAGGGGTAATTGGAGAGGAGGAAGACCAGGGAGGGGTGGTCCCTCTAGAGGAAGAGGACAGAAGAAAAACAACTGAGGTTCTCACCAATACACACAAGACAATTGGTATCGTTATGAAGTAAATGAGACCCCGGTCCAGATGAGGGAGAGAAGGGATGAATCATTTTATGAGTCACCCCGACCTTCCACATCATATAGTGTACCCACAGGGAATAGATTCAATGTATTGGATCAACCAGTGGCTGATGGTCCCCCAGAGGTTTTTTTAGGGAAATCCAGTACCCCGTGGGGGTACAGGGGATTCACTGGAAATCCATCTGGGGGAAAAAGAAAAGGAAAAGAGGAAGGAGAGCGGGCCGACGCCTCCAAAAAAAGCAAGCACCAATAGGCGCAGGTGTTTTTAACATCAGTGGAATACCCCTTAACAGGGAAGAAATTAAAGTTTTAGATAAGGGACTCAAGTTTGCTCCCATTAATAACTTGAATAAATTCAACACTTATGTTAACTTGCAGAAATACATTAGGACTCTTAAAGTGGAGTTCCACCCATTTTTGGAACTTTAGATCTATGTAATCCCCTTTAAAATGGCTTTTACCAATGGAAACTTTTTTTTTTTTTTTTTGCTAGTAAATACCTTAATTTCGGCTTTATTACTCCTCACCTCACTTCCTGGTCCGATCGGCGATGACGTCATTCGGCGATCCGCAGTGTCTGCTGGGATGTATTCTATTCCAGAAATCTCGCAGTAGCTGTATCTGTACTGAGCCGTGCCTGCCCCGCCTCCGCCCCGCCTCCGCCTCGCCTCCTCTAATTGAGTTGCATTGTATGAATGTATTAAGGCTGTTCTCTGCCCCGCCTCCACCCCGCCTCCTCTCATTGAGTTGCATTGTATGAATGTATTAAGGCTGTTCTCTGCCCCGCCTCTGCCCCGCCTCCTCTCATTGATTTGTAAGAGGAGGCGGGGCGGAGGCGGGGCAGAGAACGGCCTTAATACATTCATACAATGCAACTCAATGAGAGGAGGCGGGGCGGAGGCGGGGCGGAGGCGGGGCGGAGGCGGGGCAGGCACGGCTCAGTACAGATACAGCTACTCCGAGATTTCTGGAATAGAATACATCCCAGCAGACACTGCGGATCGCCGAATGACGTCATCGCCGATCGGACCAGGAAGTGAGGAGAGGAGCAATAATGCCGAAATTAAGGTGCTTACTAGCAAAAGAAAAAAAAAAAAGTTTCCATTGGTAAAAGCCGTTTTAAAGGGGATTACATACAGCTATGTATTCCAACCTATTAAAAATGGGTGGAACTCCGCTTTAACCAGAAAAGAAACTTTTTAGCTAAACCAGATAATCGTCACAGTGTAGTAGAAAGATCACACCACTCCTCCCTTAAAAATAAGTCAATATTTAATCCACCAAACAAAGATAATAAATATGTGGAGGTGTTTAGGAACCTAGTTGCACATGAATTGGAGCATTTGAAGGTCAAAAAGGTGCATGACCCACAATGGATTAAAAGTGGAATTACCAGTCTAGAGAAAAATAAGCAACTAGTAATATGACCGGCAGATAAAGGGGGGGTATTGTGGTGATGAGTGCCGAATACTACAAGGGAGAAATTATGAAACAGTTGTCGGACAGAGATACTTATGTTAAACTGACTTGCAATCCTGTTAATCAGTATAAGGAGGAATTAGAGAAACTCATTAAGAAAGGATCTCTGAATGAGATTCTGAATAAAAAAGAGGCACTATATCTGAACCCTGTATCATGTAGAACCCTGATATTATACTTCCTTCCGAAGATACATAAAAATATTGAGAAACCACCAGGTAGGCCTATTATTAATGGCATTGACTCCCTTAGCTCGCGGCTGGGCCAATATATAGACTTCTATCTTCAACCCCTTGTCACCCATACAGAGGCATACACGAAGGATACCAGACATGTCATTCAAATCTTACAAGAATTATCGTATACAGAGGACTGCATCCTAGCTACTGCAGATGTAGGTTCCCTGTATACAATTATAAGACATGAAGCTGCCATGGTAGCAGCATCCTGGGCCCTTAACAAATCAGAACTTGAATATGAGCATATCAGATTCATTTAAAAAAGTTTGAAGTTCTGCTTGGGGCATAACTATTTCTGGTATGCAGGTGTTTTTTATCTTCAAGTCAGGGGTGTAGCTATGGGGACAAGATTTGCCCCCAGTATAGCGAATCTTTTCATGGCCCAGTGGGAAGAGGAAGTGGTTTTACTGAATAGACCTAAGGAATTATTATGCTATAAAAGATTCATAGACGACCTACTGATCATTTGGAAGGGAGATGCTCAATCTTTTTATTCTTTTAAAAGCAAAATGAATTTTAATGATAGGGGTATTAAACTATCTTGGACTGAAAGCAAGGAAATGGTGCAATTCCTAGATTTGGAGATTTTTGTCCAAAATGGTCGGATACATACAAAAAATTTTTTTAAACCGACCGATTGGAATTCATATTTACTGACGGACAGTTGCCATCATCGGAATTGGCTTTTTAATATCCCTAAGGTACAATTGATCCGTATAAAAATAAATTGTTCCAGTCAGGAAGATTACGCCATTCAGTCCAAAGTATTAGTGGATCGATTTCATATGAAAGGGTATGAAATGGAGAAGGTAACCTCTGATTGCAAACAAGTCGCTGTTCTAGATAGAAATAAACTTTTATATGATAATGATAAATCCCCATCTGGTAAAGGCGATTTTAAATTTATCTCTGATTTTAGTGTTCAACACAAACAGGTTGAACGGATAATCAGGAGACATTGGGATGTCCTTAAACAGGATAAAATTCTAGGACCCCACCTACCAGACAGACCAGGTTTCATGTACAGGAGGGCACCCATTCTAAAAGATAGATTGGCGCCAGGAGTTTTAGATCCCCCAATATCTAAGAAGAATACAGTATTTCAGTTTTTATCTGGCTTTCATGCATGCGGAAGATGTGGGGTATGCCGCCAAACTCGTAACACTCAGAAAAAGAGGAAAATGTTTAGAACTAACAGTACAGGCAAGGAATATCAAATTAAGGATTTGATCACTTGTTCCACTATAGGAGTGGTGTACATGCTGGAATGCGGATGTGGGCTCCAGTATGTGGGCCGCACATCAAGACCCTTGAATGGGAGGATAGCAGAGCATGTAAAAAACATTAAGAAAGGCGAAACCTCACATAATGTCTCGAGACACTTTAGGGAAATACACGACAGAAAACCAGATTCTTTACAGTTTTGGGGGATTGAACATGTATCTAAACACTGGAGAGGTGGTCACTATATAAGACAGTTGAGTAAAAGAGAATCCTTTTGGGTATATGAGGCCAAAGTATTGGCACCAAGAGGCCTAAATATCGAATTTGACCTCAACTGTTTTATTAGTGATAGATAAATCTTATGTCTGGTTTTATATATTTTATATCTAATATCACATTTTTATTCGAATATCTTTTTTATTGGAACTTTTATCTGATATTTCTTTCTGGTTTTATATAAATAGGGTGATCCTAATGTCATTCTCTGCTAGTTTTTATAGGGGTGTTTTTGTTTTTTGATTTTATATGTAGTTTTTAAGATTTTAAATACATGCACTGTTTATGGATTTAATGCGATTTTAATATTTTTATAAATTTGCTGTTTTAATGATTTTAATGTAAGTGTATGAAATCATTATTTATCAGCATATTATTGGTACCTGTATGTGCCAGGGAGAGATCGGCATCGGTACGCAGTCTCCTGGTTATTGTGGGTGCGATAGATGCACTTTAATTGGTTTTACATAATAATATAACCTGTCAGATTAATGTGGCACCAGGAAATGCATAAGGATTTCCTCTTTCAGGGGTCCCGAGCCGTGCTGAAGGCTTAGGGCGGGCAGTATGTCAGAGATCCAATCAGCTTCCGTTTTGCGGGTCAGCCCGGCCACTTAAGGCGAAGCACACCTAGCAGTCTCCACCCCTACTGAAGAAGTCAACCCCCTCAGGTGAGGCGCCGACGTCACGCGTATAGGGGGCGGAGCCAGCGTGCTGCAAGCCATCTCTTCCTGTTTGTATCATATGCTGACTGCTATGCGCTGTGGAAGCGCCACTCTTGTGAGTAATCCTCTTACGAACTGAATAAAGTAGCTTGCTGAACATTACAGAGAGCACTAGATCTGTTAATTTTGTTCCCTATATGTGGTAATCGCTCTGGAGGTGAAAGGCTGCTTGTAGCCTATGTGATCCGAAGATCTCAGTGCTATACTAACGCTGGTACTGACCCATATCTGGGTCTGTAGTGGAGGGGAGAGACTGATTCACCTGGTGGTGGGATTTCACTGTTCACAGAAGCACCTATTTAAGTTTGCACAAGATTATTCCTTTGGACACATGAGAGTGGATTTACCTTTTGATTAATCTATTATATGGACACTTGAGATGTCTGCATTATTTATGGACACAGACTTTTGAGTTTTGTGTATCACTATTTGTGCACTTCTTTGACTGGTGCATCACTATTTTTGGTTTATGATGCTCTGGATGTGCCTGGTAGGATGGGGGGTTCCGCATTGGGGCACCAGTAGGTAGTGTGTCTGTAAGACTGGCAGATCACACAAACTGGAGACCGAAGTCCAGCAAAATGCCAGCAAAATAACTGTGTCTACGTTGCTCCAGTCTGTAACTTCCTGGTGCTAGGCCAGAATAGCAGCAGCCCTTGCGGAAAAAGAGCGAAGGTAGTCATAAAAGGCCAACCCACCATATTTCTGACCCAACTCCCCTATCGCGTAAAGGTAGAAGTCAAGCTCCTACCTCCTATGTTTACGGAGCAGATTATATCCCTAAAAACACTAAACAAAAGGACAAAGTCTGGGATGGAGAGCTTATGGTTTAGCCTGTGGTCCCTGATCTTGACCACCACGGAGACATCACCGCAAGCGTATGACTTGTTGTCAGCTATATCGTGGGCAGCTATTAAAAGGGAGGCCAATTGACATCTTTACCATCTAGAATATCTTTCTTTATATTTACTGGTATGAAATGAGCCAGGGGGACAATGCAGGGGTGACAGAGAGGGTACTGGCGCCCTTACCTGCGGCTAATGGTATGGAGGCTGAGACAGTGGGTGTCTTAGGAACTGCTGGTGTCCCAGAAATGGAGGGTGCCTCCAAGGTCGGCATTGGGCGGCTTTCTAATGCATCTACCCTGGCTCGTAACTCAAGCAAGGAGGTCGCCAATGAGCTAAGGGTAGTGTGAATTTGTGAGAGGGATGTGGCAACCGTGCGTAAGGTAACTTGGTCAGCGTTGGTGCCTGGTGCACTGGGTAATAATAGTCTGAAAAGTTCAGCTTTACCAGCCGAAGCTGGGTACGAGATACCCCTGCACTGCAGCTCAGTCATGAGCTTGAGGATGGTCCAGGATCTCAGAGAGGACGTGCTACCATGTTCTGATAGATTCTTCGATGTCCGAAGCCTGTGACATGACCTATGTAACTAAGAACAAATCTATCGTAAATATACATATATATATATATATATATATATATATATAACATCCCTTTTTTTTTTTTTTCAAAGTGTATAAGTGTGAGTTATGTGGTGCAATGAGCGGACTCACTATGGTGATAGTGGGTCAGTTAGTAAAAAAAACTCAAGTTGCATAGGACTGAAAGCATGTCAGTCCATGAGTGTGATAGTGTAATGTTCTGGTACCTTTGGTACCCTAATTCCACTTTCCTTAGTGTATGCGCCCCACCATTCTCTTTTGGTAAGGTGCGCATACACCTTTAAGACCGATGCTGTCATCATTGAGCGCCGCAGGAGCGGCTATTTCAACCGCCGGCGGTCTCACGAACATTGTTCGTTCAACCGCCATGGTTAGAGCGTCCCTCTCTGAAGTCAGCATACCAGATCTACACGTTCCTGTATCTCGCTACCTGAACCTGTTCTCGGATCTTGTGTCTCGCCACCCGATCACTCCTGGCATGCTGCTTTCACCTTCCCGCCGCATAACCTGCCTTGAAGCTCACATGCTTGCAAGCATACCTCGCTGTCGGAACCTCGCTGCTGATCCCTGTATCCCGCTACTGGATCACCCGCTCATACCGAACCTCTCTACTACTGCTTGCTACTAGTGATAAGTACCCCGCAAGGGAATCCTCCATAAACCTTCATACTAAAGCTTACACTATCTAGCTCTGCATACTAAGGACTGTTACTATCATCTGCACTATCTAGATTGCTAGCTCTTGAGCCTACTAACATCTATCCTTGCACTGGGTTAGTCTCTCCTGTATGTCATCTGCTATCCTATCATCTACTACCATACATGATTGCTAACCTATCTGCATCCTACCTGTTACCATCTCATTCTCAAGAACATTCCTCTCAAGTGTCTGTCAACTATTGTCTCTACTTAAACCTGTCTCTTCAGCCTATCACCACTATACTACTATATACATAGATCACTCCAGGAACATCTTATTGAGTGTGTATATTTGTATGCTGAATCAGAGACTATCCACAGTGATGAGTCTTGGGAGTTGGGATTGGTATCTCAGCGTTTCTCTACATGACTACTGAGTGGAGTATTTCTGCAGCTGCAAATCCACATTGTTCAGAAAACGCAGGAGCGTTACAGATTGAACGAACCTTAAAATGGATTCAGCAGAATTAACCACTCAGGTGACACAATTAAAACAACAAGTAACTGCGTTAATACACGCACTTACTGAATTAAAAGAAGACAATCAGGCTCTGACGCAGCAGGTAACCAGGCTGTCACAACTTGCCGCTGCTCAGCACCCTGAACCCAAAATAAATCCTCCTTTAGTATTTACAGGCGATCGCAAAAAATTTTGTGAATTCAAAAACGCATGTGAGTTACTTTTCTTGCTAAAACCTCGTACCTACCTTACTGATCATATCAAGGTTTGCACTATTATTTCTTACCTAACAGGCGATCCACGGGCCTGGGCAGACTCTCTCTTTGAGAAAAACGATCAGCTTCTCAACTCCTACGCTTTATTTCTAGCGGAACTTGCTATAGTCTATATGATGACCCCAATAGGCAGAGTACTGCCGATCTTCAATTGAGGTCCTTAAAACAAGGTAGGAGACCTGTGGAAGACTTTGTGGCGGAGTTCAAGAGATGGACCCTTGATTCAGGGTGGAATGATGCATCTCTGAGAACTCAATTAAGACTTGGCCTATCAGAGGCCGTTAAAGACGAGCTCGCCCGAGCGGATTTGCCGAAAACCCTGGATGCTTTGATACAACTCAGTATCACCATAGATAGAAGGCTACGAGAAAGAAAGGCTGAAAAAATGGGAATGCCATTATCCAGTTCTTCTCGGATTTCAGCCGTTGACCCTACTCCTATGGAGGTAGGAACCATACGCCCACCTCTATCAACTACTGAAAGAGCCAGGAGACGATCTAGTAATCTCTGCTTGTACTGTGCATCCCCGGATCACATGATAAACGTCTGTCCCCTTGTCTACAAAAAAAAGGGTGAGTGTTCATATGTCCTCCTACGGGGATTGACAACTTAAATTACTAACCCTTACCTTTTTGTTCGCTTGACATTGCAGTGGGACCAGACCAGGATTACTACTAAGGCAATGATCGACACAGGATCTTGTGGAAATTATATCGACATACGTTTTGCTGTTTTAAATAAAGTCCCTATTATTTCTAAACCTAAACCTGTCTCAGTGAGTCTTATTAACGGTATTCCTTTATCTTCTGGCCCGATCACTGATCAGACACAAGCACTCCTAGTCACCACTAATGAGTCTCATATGGAGACCACCACCTTCGACCTAATACCTTCACCCCACTTTCCCATTGTTTTGGGACTTCCCTGGTTACACACACATCAACCAACCATAGATTGGAAGAAACGGACCCTGGCCTTCCTCTCTTGCTATTGCGAGGGTACGTGTAACCTCCCGTCTTATGGAAAGATCCTGTCTGTGGTGTCAGATGAGATTGCCCCACTATGCTATCAGGATCTGTCCGAGGTTTTTCTTGAGAAAAATGCTCAAGTACTGCCTCCCCATAGGGATTATGATTGTACTATTGATCTACTCCCAAATAGCAAATTGCTGTTTGGTCATGTTTATCCTCTTTCGCAGGATGAACTTTCCCATCTCAAGGAATACTTGGATGAGAATTTGACAAAAGGTTTTATTAGACCTTCCACTTCTTCCACAGCAGCAGGACTCTTTTTTGTCCGCAATAAGGACTCAAGTCTCAGGCCTATTATCGACTATAGGCAATTGAACGCCATTACAATAAAAGATCGCTATCCTCTACCGCTTATCCCTGAGCTCATTGAACAAGTGCGTGGAGCTACCTATTTTTCAAAATTGGACCTGAAAGGGGCATACAATCTAATCCGAATCCGTGATGGAGATGAGTGGAAGACAGCATTCAGAACCAGATACGGTTTGTTCGAATATCTTGTAATGCCATTCGGGCTATGTAACGCTCCCGCAGCCTTCCAACGATTTATAAACGATATCTTTAGAGACTTACTTGATGTCTGTGTTGTGGTATATCTGGACAATATACTTATTTATTCACGATCCTTGTCTGAACATATAAAACATGTAAGACTTGTGTTATCCAGATTGCTTGCACACAACCTATACGTGAAACTAAAAAAATGCTTATTTCATAAAGAAGAAGTACTATTTCTAGGATACATCATATCCAAAACAGGAATCAAGATGGATATGAGTAAGATATCCTGTATTCAGGATTGGCCTATACCAACCACCCGCAAAGCACTACAGCGATTTCTTGGATTTTCAAACTTCTATAGGAAGTTCATCAAGAACTTCTCTGCCATTGTGAGACCTCACACAACTCACGAGTATTAAGAGACCATTCAAATGGTCAGATGAAGCAAATGAAGCTTTTCACTTGTTAAAGGCAAGTTTTACCTCTGCTCCCATACTACGCCATCCAGACCCATCCCTCCAATACATTCTGGAAGTAGATGCGTCAAACATGGCAGTAGGAGCAATACTCTCCCAATGACCAACTAATACTTCACCACTCCATCCAGTCGCCTTCTTCTCTAAATCTTTAAGCAGTCCAGAGGTAAATTACCCAGTGGGTGAAAAGGAACTGCTTGCTATAAAACTGGCTCTGGAGAATTGGCGACATCTACTTGAAGGCACCCGATTACCAATACTCATATATACAGATCATAAAAATCTTCAATATCTTCAGACTAACAAAACCCTCTCCCACCGGCAGGTACGATGGTCACTATTCTTCCTAAGGTTTAACTTTCTAGTGACCTATACACCTGCAGACAAGAATAAAAAAGCGGATGCGCTATCACGACTAACTGAAGATAATTACTTCGAAATCCCTTCCGTTCCTATAATACCCTACAAGCGTATTATTGGGGTTGTCCGTTCCTTGAAGGAAGAGGTTCTGCACAGTATAAGTTTGGATTCACCCCCACCACAACTAAGTACTGATGCAGAAGGCTTCCTCTACTACAACGACAAACTTTACATACCCCCTACCATGCGCACCAAGATCTTGGAATTGTCGCATGATGTGCCTATGGCAGGACATATGGGTATGACAAAGACTCTTAATTTGCTTACCAGGCAGTTCTGGTGGCCTGACATGAAGACATCTATACAGAAATTCGTCTCTTCATGCAACGTCTGTGCCAGGTCCAAAATAGACACTACAAAACCATCCGATCTACTATGCAGTCTACCAATACCCCAGACTCCATGGGAAGTTGTGTCCTTGGACTTTATAGTAGAACTACCTCCTTCCAAAGGATTTAATACCATCTTGGTGTCAGTGGACCATCTGACAAAAATGGCACATTTCGTTGCTATTCGCAGACTACCTTCGTCCAAACAAACAGCGGAACTACTGATGAAACATGTCTTTAAGTTACATGGTATTCCGAAAACTCTTTTGTCTGACCGTGGATCGCAATTCATCTCCAAGTTCTGGCAAGAACTATGTCACATACTACGAATTGAGCGGAAGCTCACTTCTCCCTACCATCCTCAGACCAACGGACAGACTGAAAGAGTCAACCAGTGCATCGAGCAATATTTACGTTGTTACACATCATACCAACAGGATGATTGGGTGGATCTCCTCCCTCTGGCAGAATTTGCCTACAACAACGCAACCCACAGTACGACCAAACAGAGTCCGTTCTACTTGAACTATGGGTTTTATCCCACTATTCTTCCACCACGCATCCTTCCTTCAAATAACCCAGTAGCCCTAGACTATCTTACCCAAATAAAGGACTCTCTGGGTTTACTTAATACTACCATCTCACACGCTCATAGTCAACAAAAGAAGTACTATGATCTTCGTAGAAGACCTTCTCCTCAGTATGCTATTGGGGACCTCGTTTGGCTCTCAACAAAAAACTTAAGATTAAAGATCCCTAGCAAAAAGCTTGGGCCTCTGTTCTTGGGACCTTTCCCAATCAGGAAACTTATTGGAAAAGCTGCAGTACAGCTCACATTACCAACAGACCTCAAAATACATCCCATCTTCCATGTGTCGCTACTGAAGCCCCATGTTCCTGACCAAGGAATAAGGCCTACTATCCCACCTCCACCTCCTGTACAAGTTAAGGGTGGAGAAGAATATGAGATAAAAGAGATTCTGGATTCTCGTATCCACAGAAGAAGACTCCAATATCTAGTCCGATGGAAGAACTATGGGCCCCAAGACGACACCTGGCTAAATACCTCTGACATACATGCCCCTAGACTAATTCGCAATTTTCACGCAAAATACCCGGAAAAACCAGCTCCAGAGGCCTTCAGGAGCCGGCCTTAAGGGGGGGGTACTGTAATGTTCTGGTACCTTTGGTACCCTAATTCCACTTTCCTTAGTGTATGCGCCCCACCATTCTCTTTTGGTAAGGTGCGCATACACCTTTAAGACCGATGCTGTCATCATTGAGCGCCGCAGGAGCGGCTATTTCAACCGCCGGCGGTCTCACTAACATTGTTCGTTCAACCGTCATGGTTAGAGCGTCCCTCTCTGAAGTCAGCATACCAGATCTACACGTTCCTGTATCTCGCTACCTGAAACTGTTCTCGGATCTTGTGTCTCGCCACCCGATCACTCCTGGCATGCTGCTTTCACCTTCACCCTTCCCGCCGCATAACCTGCCTTGAAGCTCACATGCTTGCAAGCATACCTCGCTGTCGGAACCTCGCTGCTGATCCCTGTATCCCGCTACCGGATCACCCGCTCATACCGAACCTCTCTACTACTGCTTGCTACTAGTGATAAGTACCCCGCAGGGGAATCCTCCATAAACCTTCATACTAAAGCTTACACTATCTAGCTCTGCATACTAAGGACTGTTACTATCATCTGCACTATCTAGATTGCTAGCTCTTGAGCCTACTAACATCTATCCTTGCACTGGGTTAGTCTCTCCTGTATGTCATCTGCTATCCTATCATCTACTACCATACATGATTGCTAACCTATCTGCATCCTACCTGTTACCATCTCATTCTCAAGAACATTCCTCTCAAGTGTCTGTCAACTATTGTCTCTACTTAAACCTGTCTCTTCAGCCTATCACCACTATACTACTATATACATAGATCACTCCAGGAACATCTTATTGAGTGTGTATATTTGTATGCTGAATCAGAGACTATCCACAGTGATGAGTCTTGGGAGTTGGGATTGGTATCTCAGCGTTTCTCTACATGACTACTGAGTGGAGTATTTCTGCAGCTGCAAATCCACATTGTTCAGAAAACGCAGGAGCGTTACAGATAGAGGCCAAGTTACCTGTGGCGTACCAGGCAAATTAACAACGTAAACTCAGGCCTTAGTTACCTGAAAATGTGTCAGGTTGTGATGTGAAAATGTTGTACAACAAAATTGATGTGTATGTGATAAGAAGCAAAAGTTTTGAATATATTATAATATGTGACTATAAGAGTTGAGGAAATACCTGCCTGTATTGACTGCACCGAAACTCGGACTTGTAAGTCCTGTGGTTATGTAGAAACAAGAACTATGGGAAAAAAGAAACAAAAGAAAACCACCGCCCGGTCAATATGTTACCTGGGCCCTAGTATAAGTAATAAGATCTACCCACAGTGCAAGTGTCTAATCAACCAGACAATATATGTGAAGTATGACCAATATACAGTTTAACCACTTTACCACCGGAGGATTTTCCTGCTTTACGTCCAGGCCACTTTTTGCAACTTGGCACTGTGCGACTTTAACTGACCATTGCGCGATCATGCAATGCTGTACCCAAACAAAATTTACATCCTTTTTTCCCCACAAACAGAGCTTTCTTTTGATGGTATTTGATCACCTCTGTGCTTTTCAATTTTTGCGATATTAATAAAAGAGCTAAAATTTTGCAAAAAAATTCACATTTTCTACTTTGACAGTTAAAAAATATCCAATATATTCAATTTTTGTCATATATTTAGGCCAAAATGTATTTAGCTACATATCTTTGACAAAAAAATTCTCAATGAGCGTATTTTTAACCGCTTTAAGACAGGTGGAAGATTTTACCCCATTTCTGACCAGGCCATATTTTGTGATCCGGCACTGCGTTATTTTAACGGACAGTTGCGTGGTTGTGCGACGCTTTACCCAAACTAAATTTATGTCCTTTTTTTCCCCACAAACAGAGATTTCTTTTGGTGGTGTTTGATCACCTGTGCGATTTTTACTTTTTGCGCTATAAACAAAAAAAAGCGACAATTTTGAAAAAATAACAATATTTTTCACATTTTTTTATATGAAATTCCCCCCAAAAAAAATGTAAAAATCAAAATTTTTTAACATTTTAGGCCAATTTGTTTTCTGCTACATATTTTTGGTAAAAAAAATTGCAATAAGCGTATTTTGATTGGTGTGCGCAAAAGTTATTGCAGCTACTAACAACGGGAAAGATTTATGTCATTTTTATTGTTTTTTTTTTTTTTTTTAACTAGTAATGGCGGCGATCTGCGATTTTTTTTTGCGGGACTGCGACATTGCGGCGGACAGATCGGACCGATAACTGACATTTTTTACACTTCTGGGGGTACCAGTGACATTACTACAGTAATCAGTGCTATAAATATGCACTGTTACTGTAATAATGACACTGGCAGGGAAGAGGTTAACTTTATTGGTGATCAAGGGGTTAAATGTATGCCTGGTGCTTACTGACGTGTGTGGGGGGAGGGGATTGTGTGACACAGGCACAGATCGCAGGTTCAGCTATGCTGAATCCTGTAATCTGTCCCTGCCTGTCACATAGGAGATGTGTAAACAAAGCGGACGGATTTCCTCACTCGATCCCCGACGATCGGGGAAGAGCGGCGGTGATCTCCGCCTCTCCTCCCCTGGCCCGACTCCCGCTGTGTCTGCATACAGCGGGAGTGGGCCTCCGGCGGTGCGCGCACGCCGCCGAGAAGGGGAGGAGTCCAGCGACGTAGGTCTACTTCTCTGGACGATAACGAGCCACTTTGCCGCAGTACCAGCTCAGTGAGCGGTCGGCAAGTGGTTAACCACTTCTGGACCGGAAGGTTTTACCCGCTTAATGACCAGGCCATTTTTTGCAATTTGGCACTGCGTGACTTCAACTGGTAATTGCGCAGTCATGCAATGCTGTACCCAAACAAAATTTATTACTATTATTATTTATTTTTTCCCACAAATAGAGCTTAATTTTGGTGGTATTCGATCACCTCTGCGGTTTTTATTTTTTGCAATATAAACAAAAAAAGACTGAAATTTTTGAGAAAAAAATGAGATTTTCTACTTTCTTAAAAAAACCCCAATAAACTCATTTTTTGTCATACATTTAGGGCAAAATGTATTTATCTACATGTCTTTGAAAAAAAAATCTCAATAAGCATATATTTATTGGTTTGCGCAAAAGTTATAGCATCTACAAACTATTGTGTATATACTGGAATTTACACAGCTTTTACTTTCTGACTGCCTATCTCATTTCCTGAAGTGCTAAAATGGCAGGGCAGTAAACCCCCCCCCAAATTACTCCATTTTGGAAAATAGACATTAGGCCATTGAATATTTAATTTTTTTGTCACAGGTGTTTGAAAAATGACAAAAAAAAAATATTTTTACACAAAGTTGTCATTGAAATTATATATTTCTCACACATGCCATGGGTATATGTGGAATTACACACCAAAATACATTCTGCTGTTTCTCCTAAGTACAGGGATACCACATGTGTGAGACTTTTTGGCAGTCTAGCAGCGTACATGACCCCGAAAACCAATCACTGCCTTCAGGCTTTCTAAGGGCAGTTCTAAGGTAAATTGTTGATTTCACTCCTCGCTACCTATCACAGTTTCGGAGGCCATGAAATGCCAAGATAGCACGACCCCCCCACCCCCCAAAAATTACTTCTTTTCAGAAAGTAGACACCCTGAGCTATTTGCTGAGAGGCATTTTGAGTATTTTGGAGATCTCGCTTTTAGTCCCAAAGTTTTGAAAATTGAAAAAAGAAAAAAAAATGTCCTTTTCTTTCTTCATTTTCCAAAACAAATGAGAGCAGAAAAATACTCACCATGCCTCTTAGCAAATACCTTGGGGTATCTACTTTCCGAAAAGGGATAATTTGAGGGGGAGGGTTTGTGCTATCTTGGCATTTCATGGCCTCCGAAACTGTGACTAAAGAGGAGTGAAATCAACAATATACTCCCTTAGAAAGCCTGAAGGTGATGATAGACTGCCAAAAAGTCTCACACGTGTGGTATCCCCATACTCAAGAGAAGCAGCAGAATGTATTTTAGGGGTGTCATTTCACATATAGCCATGGCATGTTTGAGCAATATATAATTTAAGTGACAACTTTGTGTAAAAAATAAAAATAAAAAAAATTTTTGTATTTTTCCCAAAACTTGTGGCAAAATATAAAATATTCCATGAACTCAACATGCCTCTCAGAAAATAGCTTGGAGTGTCTACTTTCCAGAATGGGGTCATTTGGGGGGTTTTGTGCTATCATGACTAAGGATGATCGAACTTTTGAAAAGTTCGGTTCGACCAGAACACCCGAACTTCACGAAAGTTCGGTTCGGATTTCAGAACCCCATTGAAATCAATGGGACCCGAACTTCTGTAATCAAAAAACACCATTTTTAAGCCCTAAAACCCAATAAATGCCCCTAAAAAGTGCCTAGGGTTCTGGGTCATGCCCCAGGGACTATTAATCACACAAAAAAAAGTTCTTAAAAATTGTCGTTTTTGATAGATAGCCAATTATTGAAAAAATTTAAAAAAAAAAAAAAAAAGAGATTTCTTTGGATTTAGTGTCTGGGGGGTCTAAAAGTTGTACCTGTGAAGTTTCAGCTCTGTAGCATGTCCAGAACCAGAATTACAGCATACCAAACCTTCAAAAATGACTTTTTTGCTTAACCACACCTTTCTTTTGCTCCTAATCAACGGCTCAGCCAATGTGTATGATGGGGACATAATGCAGTGCACTGGGAACAAGATTAGAGGTTTTTTTGGAAAAAGGTGCTGTCTCTTTAAATGTGCATATAATTAACGGGTGTATTTCCACAATGGGGCTTTTATTACCAAATGTTTCAAGAAGTCCAAAGATGTATGTAATTGCACTTTATTTCATGTAAAATGGTGTTTGGTGCACTTTAACTTGAAATCTCACAAGAAACAGACATATATGCACGGATACATTGAGGGTTAGGGGTAGGGGCCACAATGTAGTGCAGAGTGAACAAGATTAGAGATGTTTTGGATGAATACTGTTGTCTCTTGACTTTGAATAGAAGTAAAGGATGCTTAAAAATTGGGCATTTGGTGGTGCGGACGATGCCTTGACACCATATCCCTATGAAAGTGCTGGTAATGAAAGCAATAATTGCCTTTGTAAGGAAAAAAATTACAATGATATGCATCTGTGTGACAGGTGCGCAAAAATTGTTGTTTGGGTGTTGGCGGAGCCATACCACTGTAAGCCCAAAGAGCTGGTGTTGAAGAAGGCGTAAAAATTATGAAGGTGTGCACCTGTGGAACAGGTGCGCAAACATGGTAGTTTTGGTGTTGGCGGAGCCTCCCCACCATAACCCCAAAGAGCTGGCTTTGAAGGAGGCCCAAAAATTGTAAAGGTGTGCACCTGTGGAACAGGTTCGCAAACATGGTAGTTTTTGTTTAGCATAGCCTCCCCACCTTAACCCCAAAGAGCTGGTGTTGAAGGAGGCCCAAAAATTGTAAAGGTGTGCACCTGTGGAACAGGTGCGCAAACATTGTCGTTTTTGTTTTAGCATAGCCTCCCCACCTTAACCCCAAAGAGCTGGTGTTGAAGGAGGCCCAAAAATTGTAAAGGTGTGCACCTGTGGAACAGGTTCGCAAACATGGTAGTTTTTGTTTAGCATAGCCTCCCCACCTTAACCCCAAAGAGCTGGTGTTGAAGGAGGCCCAAAAATTGTAAAGGTGTGCACCTGTGGAACAGGTGCGCAAACATTGTCGTTTTTGTTTTAGCATAGCCTCCCCACCTTAACCCCAAAGAGCTGGTGTTGAAGGAGGCCCAAAAATTGTAAAGGTGTGCACCTGTGGAACAGGTTCGCAAACATGGTAGTTTTTGTTTAGCATAGCCTCCCCACCTTAACCCCAAAGAGCTGGTGTTGAAGGAGGCCCAAAAATTGTAAAGGTGTGCACCTGTGGAACAGGTGCGCAAACATTGTAGTTTTTGTTTTAGCATAGCCTCCCCACCTTAACCCCAAAGAGCTGGTGTTGAAGGAGGCCCAAAAATTGTAAAGGTGTGCACCTGTGGAACAGGTGCGCAAACATTGTCGTTTTTGTTTTAGCATAGCCTCCCCACCTTAACCCCAAAGAGCTGGTGTTGAAGGAGGCCCAAAAATTGTAAAGGTGTGCACCTGTGGAACAGGTGCGCAAACATTGTCGTTTTTGTTTTAGCATAGCCTCCCCACCTTAACCCCAAAGAGCTGGTGTTGAAGGAGGCCCAAAAATTGTAAAGGTGTGCACCTGTGGAACAGGTGCGCAAACATTGTCGTTTTTGTTTTAGCATAGCCTCCCCACCTTAACCCCAAAGAGCTGGTGTTGAAGGAGGCCCAAAAATTGTAAAGGTGTGCACCTGTGGAACAGGTGCGCAAACATTGTCGTTTTTGTTTTAGCATAGCCTCCCCACCTTAACCCCAAAGAGCTGGTGTTGAAGGAGGCCCAAAAATTGTAAAGGTGTGCACCTGTGGAACAGGTGCGCAAACATTGTCGTTTTTGTTTTAGTATAGCCTCCCCACCTTAACCCCAAAGAGCTGGTGTTGAAGGAGGCCCAAAAATTGTAAAGGTGTGCACCTGTGGAACAGGTGCGCAAACATTGTCGTTTTTGTCATAACCAAAATGAGGTTCTGTGAACGTAAAGAGAATGAGAGGAGGGTTTGAGGGTGGCACCATGGTCCAGGCTTAAACTGAGGCTCAACTGCCACATCAGAACGATAGCCTAGTCTACAAGGTCTGCATCAGGTGCATCAAAGCTTGATATCCACGACTGATTCATCTTAATGAATGTCAAACGGTCGACTGAGTCGGTGGAGAGTCTAGTTCGATGGTCTGTGACGAATCCTCCTGCTGCGCTGAATGCCCGTTCCGATAGGACACTGGAAGCAGGGCAGGCCAACAACTCCATGGCATACTGGGCCAGTTCTGGCCAGTGGTCTAATCTTAAGACCCAGTATGCCAGTGGATCGGATTCGTCACATGAAAAGCCCTCTGTGTCACTTTGTGCCCTCACGTAATCGTCCACCATGTGATGCAGACGCTGTCGATGCGATGTGGCAGCTGAGAGGCCTGGGCGGTGAGGACTAAAAAAAGACCGAAAGGCATCCGTCAACCGCACGCCTTCTCCAACGCTCCTCTCGTGACCACCAGTAGAATCCATGGTAGGTTGTCCCCGCCCCTGCACCCTACGGGAGTCGGGGAACATGTTCACCAGATTCCTCTTGAGACTGTCCTCAAGGGATTTGATCCTGTGGACTCTATGGGTGGATGGGAAAAGCTCCGAGACTTTACACTTGTACCGGGGGTCAAGTAGGGTGGCCAACCAATAGTGGTTAGTCTCTTTAATGGCCTTGATTCTGGGGTCCTTTCGCAGGCTCTGGAGCATGATGTTTCCCATGCGTCGCAAATTAGCGAAGGCCTGAGAAGCTGACTCCTCGGGGTCACTCATAACGACATTATCTTCAACGGGCTCCTCCTCCTCCCAGCCACGTACTACTCCAAAGTGTCCCGAGGGAGTCAAACTAGGCCTTGCAGATTGCCGCATGTCTTCCTCCTCCTCCTCCTCAAACCCTGCAAAAGTTCCCGCAGAATCGTCCTCCTCCTCCTCTTCCACCCCTGGATCCTGCTCGGGCCTCTGGGAGCTAGGCATAATGGGGTCAGGATTCTCAGGATAAAGGGGGCCTTGAGAGGCAAGGAAGTCCTCCTCTTCCTCCTGCTGCTCTGCCTCCAGTGCCCTGTCCATAATGCCACGCAGAGTGTGCTCCAACAAAAACAGTACCGGTAGGGTGTCACTGATGCATGCGCTGTCCCGGCTGACCATCCTTGTGGCCTCCTCAAATGGCGAGAGGACAGCGCATGCATCCTTAATCAAAAGCCACTGCCGTGGTGAAAAGAAGCCCAGGCGCGCAGAGCCAGTGCTGGTGCCGTACTCGCATAGGTATTCATTGAGGGCCCTCTGCTGCGTGTACAGGCGCTGCAGCATAGCCAAGGTGGAGTTCCAGCGGGTGGGCATGTCACAGATGAGGCGGTGTACCGGCAGGTGAAACTCGCGCTGCACTTCGGCCAAACGTGCAGTGGCACTGTACGACCGCCTGAAGTGACTGCACACCCTTCTTGCCATCCTTAGCACATCCTGCATTCCCGGGTACGAGTTCAAAAACCGCTGTACCACGAGATTCAGGACATGCGCCAGGCATGGCACATGGGTTAACTTTCCCTGACGAAGGGCGGCCAGGAGGTTTGACCCATTATCAGTAACCACCATCCCTGGCTGCAGCTGGCGTGGTGTCAACCACCTCTGGGCCTGTGCCTGCAGAGCCCCAAGAATCTGAGGGGCAGTGTGCTGCCTGTCCCCTAGACACACAAGCTGCAGCACTGCGTGACACCTTTTGGCCTGAGACATAGAATAGCCCTTTGAACGTTTACGTGGTATCTCATCATATTCAAAGGACCATTCTGCAGAGGAGGGCATGGAGGAGGTAGAGGAGGAGGAGCAGGAGGGGGTAGAAGTGATCGATCTACCCGGATCAGCGACACCACCAGCTGTTTGCAGACGTGGGGGCAACACTGGCTGCAGCACCGAGCCCTGGCTACAATCCCTTCCACTGGCAAGCAGTGTCACCCAGTGAGCAGTGACAGAAATGTACCGTCCCTGCCCATGTTTGCTTGACCAAGTGTCAGCCGTCAAGTGTATCTTACGGCTGACTGACTTGGCCAGGGATGACACTACATTGCCTTCCACATGTTGGTATAGGGATGGCAGGGCCTTACGGGAAAAGTAATGCCGACTTGGCACCTGCCACTGTGGAACTGCACATTTTGCGAAGTCACGGAAGGGAGCAGACTCTACCAGGTTAAATGGTAATAGTTGCAGAGCCAGTAGTTTAGCCAAACTACTGTTTAGACGCTGGGCATGTGGGTGGCGGGGAGTATACATTTTTTTTCGTTCCAGCATGTGTGGAATCGAAATTTGGCGTCTAGATGATACAGCTGGTGGTGTGCTGGAGGTAGATGCGACACTGCCTGCTATATCATCATCCCTGCCAGTGGAGGCTGCCAACAGGTGACGAGTGACTATAGCAGGGCCAGGAACAGACTGATGTGCAGGTGGAGCAGGTGGAGCAGATGGAGCATGAGGAGGAGCGCGAGGAGAACTAGGAGGCCGACTGACCAATCTTTGGCCCTTTTGTGGGTTCTTTAAATGCTCCTGCCAACGGGCCGAGTGGTGGGTTGTCAAATGCCTGTTTAGGCAGCTTGTACCCAGGTGGTTGACATTTTTGCCACGTTTTATACCCTTCTTACAAATCTTGCAGATCGCAACTGTTTTATCTGCATGGGATGTCTCAAAAAAGGCCCAGCAAGATGAGGTGTGTATAGTGGCCCGGGAGACAACAGGTGCGGCCTTAGATGGAGTAGGCCGTCTGCTCTCCCCTCTTGCTTGCTCTGCCTCCTCCTCAACCTCAGACCCAACATCTGACTCCATCAAAGACTGAGCATCAGGCCTGGCCTGGGAGACAACAGGTGCGGCCTTAGATGGAGCGGGCCGTCTGCTCTCCCCTCTTGTTTGCTCTGCCTCCTCCTCAACCTCAGACCCAACATCTGATTCTATCAAAGACTGAGCATCAGGCCTGGCCTGGGAGACAACAGGTGCGGCCTTAGATGGAGCGGGCCGTCTGCTCTCCCCTCTTGTTTGCTCTGCCTCCTCCTCAAACTCAGACCCAACATCAGACTCCATAAAGGACTGAGCATCAGGCTGGAGTAGATGGCCGACACTGTGGTCAAACAGCTCAGCTGACTCCTCTGCCATGTCTGAAATTGGGTCTAAGGGAGGACATGAGGTGGACATGGACTCATCTGTATTTGTTCTGACAACTGCAGAAGACTGACCACTTTTCTCTGCCTGGGTCACTGTAGTTGCAGATGATGCCGATGATGAGGGTTTGTTCATATAGTCCACCACCTCCTGTACATACTGTGGACGTATAGCTTGGCCACTGCCGGAGAACAATCCAAATGGTGGCCTGGCTGAGGACTGACCACCACGTCCACCCCTGCCTCTAGACACCCTAGAAGCTGTGCCCCTTTCCGCAGCAGGGCCACGTATGCCTTTTCTTGGTCTACCAGGCATATTTCTCAATGATGCGTTGGCAACTGTGTGCGGTGAAAAACGCACACTGCTATGCGACCCACAGTTGTCGCTGGATACAGCACAGCAGTTGCGGTTCACGCACAGTAGCAAAGCCTTTTGCACAGTGGACCTAACGCTTTGAACAACAGGCGTTAGGTTGTCACTGATGCGTTGGCAACTGTGTGCGGTGAAAAACGCACACTGCTATGCGACCCACAGTTGTCGCTGGATACAGCACAGCAGTTGCGTGTCACGCACAGTTGCAAAGGCTTTTGTACAGTGCACCTAACGCTTTGAACAACAGGCGTTAAGTTGTCACTGATGCGTTGGCAACTGTGTGCGGTGAAAAACGCACACTGCTATGCGACCCACAGTTGTCGCTGGATACAGCACAGCAGTTGCGGTTCACGCACAGTAGCAAAGCCTTTTGCACAGTGGACCTAACGCTTTGAACAACAGGCGTTAGGTTGTCACTGATGCGTTGGCAACTGTGTGCGGTGAAAAACGCACACTGCTATGCGACCCACAGTTGTCGCTGGATACAGCACAGCAGTTGCGTGTCACGCACAGTTGCAAAGGCTTTTGTACAGTGCACCTAACGCTTTGAACAACAGGCGTTAAGTTGTCACTGTATTTTGCTGCCTAGCAAGCACGTATACCTGCTGTGATACAGCAGCACTGTGCCACGTGCTCACTAAACAGAACCCTCACACTTTCCCTACAGAAACTAAATTTTCAAATCTAACTAATGTAGTACAAAGTTCCCTAACTACACTAGATATCCCTTTCCACTAAATAGAAAGCTCCATACAGCAGAAGACTGACACTGTCCCTTAAGTTTTTTTTTTTTTTTTTTTTTTTAACTCTAAGAACCAGCACAATCGCTGTATCTAACTACACTGGCTGTAAGCTAAATACAATTCTGCTATATGGAGCTTTAGAACCACTCGATATGTAGGAAATGTAGTGTAGCAAGCAGGAGTCAGACAGAACTGCTTCAACTCTCTTCAACAGGCTCTGGATAACTGTGCTAGGGGTTAGGCGGGGCCATCTTATATAGTGTGGGGCGTATTCACTCCTGATTGGCCTCTGGTCCCCGTAGTCACTCCAATCACGTTCCTAGGAGACTCCTGCCCCCTCATTGGCTTTTGCAGACGTTTCTGGGCCAATCACTGGCTTTTAAAGCCCAGTTCCTGTCCCAGTGCATTTTGGGCGGTTCTGGTGGCCGAATACCGAACTTTTGCCGCAAAAAGTTCGGTATTCGGCCGAATATCGAACATCCAATGTTCGGGTCGAACCGATGGTCGACCCGAACCGTTCGATCATCCCTAATCATGACATTTCATGGGCCTCCAAAACTGTGATCGGTAGTGAGGAAGTAAAATAAGCAATTTACGCCTTTAGAAAACCTGAAGGCGGTGATTGGGTTTCGGGGTCCCGTACACATCTAGGCTCCCAAAAAGTCTCACACATGTGGTATCCCTGTACTCAGGACAAGTAGCAGAATGTATTTTGGGGTATAAGTCCACATATACCCATGGCATGTGTGAGCAATATATCATTTAGGAGGAGGAGGACAAAAAAGGAACACGGCCTCTGGATCACGGCCAAAGATTTATGGTAGTGGGGTCCTATAGGGGAGGAGTGGAGGCGGGGTTAACCCATAGGTATGCTGCCATAGAGTCTGTCAGAAAAGGATATAGTTCACCCTTATCATGTGGATTTTCCATCGCTAGACGTGCATGGAATGCAGCCTTCTTCTTGGGAAAACCTTCAGTAAGGCTGCATTTACACCCGAGCGTAGCATCTTTGAGTGTTTTTTGGCGTGTTTTTATGCGCGTGTTTTTTATACAGTGTTTTTGAGCTTTGGCGTTCTTTTATTAGCCAAAAGAGAAAACTATTATCGGTTGCATCATTTGTTGCTAGGTATTTCAGCTTTTTTTAGCTTTTCCATTAGCTTTTATTTCTTTTTATTATTATTATTATTGTAGCACTGCCCCCGTAAGGACTGCTTAATATTTACTCTGTAGGTTCCCCCTGGTTACCAGCACCCCATCATAATGTAAAGACAAGTCCTTGATTCTCCTTGGCTCACATTCCAATAATCAATATAGGGGTATTTGGTTGTTTTGTAGTTTATTGTAAATTGGGCATAGGAGAAGAAAATAGTGGGATACTCCAACTTTAACTATTCACAGTGATCAAGGACTTCTATCTTCTCTGCTTTGCTATAGATCTGTAACAGCCAGGCTGTTGATTCATCCTGCAACTTCGGTTGAATGTGGATTAGGCCTCTTATCCTTAAGATGACATGGTGAACAATTAGTTATCTTCAGGACACTCTGCCTAGTATCCTCTCTCTCTTCTTCGGCTGACACCCGTCCATTGACTGTCCTACTAGCAGGGGTGGCCTCCCTCGGGTCAGGCCCCTTGATACAAGTCCCTGTACTCAGGATACTGTAATCCCAGGGTCTCCAGTGTCTCCCCTGTCAGTCAGCTCTCCTTGACCTTTGGGTTCAGCTCCTCTCCACCACTCCTCTGGCCCACAGGACGACCGCCTGCGACCGCATTGAACTTCTACAGAGGAGGCAGCCAGCCCTCCCTCCCTCCAGGACTCCACTCTCCAGCCAAAGATCCCGCAGCACATGTGCTCCTGGCTTTTATACAGTATCCCAGAATGCACCGCAGCAACTTGCCCTCTGCCAATTACCAGGACTGTTAAAAAGCCTATGCACCCATTCGTCAGGTTTCCTCCCACTGTCCAACATGCCTCCCTATTGGACCAGCGTGAAACACTCCCCCATAATAGCCCATATGTGGCCAGTAGATACAATACATTACGTGGACAAATATATATCTCTGCTGTACAAATATTTACACTTTTATGTACACATACAAGATGCATTTAAACCAATGCCAAACAAAATCTGCTTGACAGGTAAAAGGCATGACACTATCTAGCTAACTAAGTACATTATCTACATTGTATAGAAATTTACATTGAACAGTGGAGGGCCTATCCAGACTCGGAAATCCTAAGCAAGCCTGCAAAGGAAACAAAAGTTAAGCACAAATTTGTACATTGTTACCTACTCACGGTGAGACTGCCCTCTCCTCAGAGGCAACCTTCTTACCACATTATCTCTAACTGCGACCTTCTCGTAGAGATCTTCATCACACTAGGCCCCCTAAGGGCATGCTTGACTCGATGTTCTGTTGATCACCTAAAATAGACAATAAACAAGTCCTGCCAAGCTGACTATCTAACACTTTCACCATTGGTTCTACCAAGAACCATGTTGTTGACTAGATAATAGGCACAGTCCCTCTCAAACACCAGGGCACTGATTCTCTCTCTTTCCTATTATAGTCAGACCCACAAGTTCAGAATGAAGAAGTGCGGAGCTCACCCAATTGGTGTTCACAGTGTCCTCTCCTTCTGTAACACCGAGGCAACACATCCTCTTCTGCGACAAGCTATTTTGCTGGAGCCTGAGCGAACTTTGCTATGCTTGTGGGTTTTGCACATCTTTTCAAGGGGCCTTCTCTGAAGAGACAATGAGCCTCTACCTTCTTCTCTCAAGGTAGTAACTCACACAAAATTCTTCCAACTGGCCCTCTGGCCCAACAGGGTTTTCACAAAGTGTCCTTTGAGCAAAGCATCTTTGTAAAGCGTCCTTTTCTTCTGTTCTCCAACCATCCTGGCCCGTTGTCCCAAACTCTTCACAAAGTGTCCTTTAAGCAACTAGTGATCCTGGCCAGTTGGCCCAAAGGATCTTGACTGAAGATCGGTGGATATGACTTCTTGTAGCAACTGGGGCACAAAGCTAAGTGTCGTCCCTCCTCCATATAAGAAACTGCATGATGATAGTCATTCTGTTGTTTCCCAATTCCCTATTGCAAGGATAGAAGGGGAAAGGGATTTGGAAATAAGGCTTTCGGCCCTAACAGCAACAACTTTTTTTTCTGGGGAACGTTCTTCGGGCTCTCTAGCCCTTTTTTTTTAATAGACATCCAGGCCAAACAGCCCTGTAACATAATGACTCTCCAGCAGGGTGGGAATTCTGCATCCTCAACAGTAGTAATCAGGATGGGGTATCCGAACGGTCTTCCCTGTCCTGAACCCGAACAGCCCAAGGCTGGCCTGTCCCGTTTGGACGATGGACTTCTACCAAATCAATATTATGGAACATCCTAGGTTCCAATTAGCCTTCACAGATAATAAAGTGTCCCATAACTCAGGCCTCTGCCGATTGTGATATGGCTTGGGAACATACAGGAAATCCCAAACTGCCTAATCGCACCATCCCTCTCCTCTGGCCCCAATCTCCTCCATAATCTCCCAAGGAGCGTAGGGGTAGTCCTACCCATATTCCAGGGCCACCTTCTTCTGTATAAGGCGTTGACATCTAGAGAACCTGGGGAGCTTTTGTCTGTCTCCTCTCCCAGGTGGGGCGTATGGGGTCTCCTCCCTTTTGATCAGACTGGGGTAGGCCTCATTCTGAGCCCGGGTGTAGGTGCGAGGTGGGGATAGATCTGGGACCCTAGTGGCATAGGCCTCACAGATCCCCAAGTTCCTGGCACATTGCATACGCACAACAGCCCCCTCAATCTCATCATCGAGTGAACTGGGACTTGCAGAGCTGCTCCTCTTCTCTGTTCCCCAGTCCCATTCAGTCTCCTCTTCGGATTTCCACACATCTATACCCTCTTCCAGGGATCCAAACCAACATTGGAAACAGGGTGACCCTATATCAATGGCTCCAGCCTCTTCCTCACTGGACACACTAGAGGCCTTCCTGTCAGGAGCCCATTGATCCCCCTCTGCCACTTTGAGAGCGACAGGTTCTGCCTTTGCAGGGATTGCTGGCCCATCTCCTGGCCGCGACTTGGCCTGCACAATCCTTGTGCATCTCACCTCCGACTTGTGAGTCTCCCTGGCCAGGCATACGGTAGTGTAGGCCTCTACCTCTGGTCGCGGCCCCAGCAGTGCTCTCAACACTCCTCTTCCTCTGCCCACAGGGATCCCCATCGTAGGCACCAGCAACTCTCGAGTGACTCCTGTCTCCCAGCTCACACTCAATCTTCTAGGCCGACAATCACTCCGCACCGCCTGCATTAGCATGTCACCGCAATGCCCACACTGACTCCATACCCGCAGCTGCATAGACACGTTCAAGCATCGGCTACATACCAACCCGAGATGCTCCTTGTCCGTCCCCTCCGCTGCACAATGCCAGTCTTCCGAAGGGCACGAATCGCACCCCTGTATCCCACAGGAACGATTCTGGTGATTCAGCTCACTCTCTAGGTACTCCGCCAACACGTGAGATAGCCCCAGCACTCCGACTCACTCCGGCATCCGGCATCTTGCTCCTCCACACACGTGTCTACTCCTCAGCTACACACAATGGCGGAAGTGATTTCTCAGCTCTCTTCCTCCACTCGCACTGGCAGTTCACGGGCGGCGACTCTGGCGGTGGCTCCTCCTGTAAGGCAGATTTCTTTAGTGCGTGCTTTCCTGCGCGGTGCAGTAACTCCATTGCTGCTGCCACAACTCTGCTCAGCGAGCAAGAATAGCCCTGCGTTGCAGACTGTGTTAACCGATACACACACATCTGCCTCTTCCCTCTGTACTCAGGCCTCAGTCTTGCTCTTTCTCACAAAAGCCAACTGATCTCCCATACTGCCAGTAAAAATTGTACCCCCTGTCATTGACTGCTCGGCCAACACTTTTCCCCTCAGTACATGTACAGACATGACTCCCGACGCACCGATCCCTGCGTCCCAGGTCATTACTTTCTCTATTAACACTTGAACACTTAACTTGGGAAAACATACTGTTTCTTGGGTAAATGTCCGTTCGTTGCCCATAGAAACAACTGCTGCGATCATGACTTATTAACACACTTTCACTGATCACTGTAAAGCAGACATTACTTCTTTCACTGACAGTCCAGCACATTGCTCGGAAAGACATGGCACTACTTGGTTGCGGCTGCTCAGCCGTTGCCGTTAGCAAACATTTCTGTAACCTAGGGGTACATCCTGAACGAGCCTCCAAATTTAGCACCGCCCCTGTAAGGACTGCTTGATATCTACCCTGTAGGTTCCCCCTGGTTACCAGCACCCCACCATAATGTAAAGACAAGTCCTTGATTCTCCTTGGCTCACACTCCAATAATCAATATAGGGGTATTTGGCTGTTTTTTGGTTTATTGTAAATTGAGGATAGGAAAAGGAAATAGTGGGATACTCCAATTTTAACTATTTACAGTGATCGAGAACTCCTATCTTCTCTGCTTTGCCATAGATCTGTAATAGCCAGGCTGTTGATACATCCTGCCACTTTGGATGAATGTGGATTAAGCCTCTTATCCTTAAGATGACTTGGTGAACAACTAGTTATCTTCAGGACACTCTCCCTAGTCTCCTCTCTCTCTCTTCTTCAGCTTACACCCATCCACTGACTGTCCTACTAGCAGGGGTGGCCCCCCTCAGGTCAGGCCCCTTGATACGAGTCCCTGTATTTATGATACTGTAGTCCCAGGGTCTCCAGTATTTCCCCTTTCAGTCAGCTCTCCTGGACCTCTGGGTTCAGCTCCTCTCCACCACTCCTCTGGCCCTCAGGACAACCTCATGCGACTGCATGGCACCTCTACAGAGGGGGAGGCAGTTGCCCCTTTCCCCCTGGGACTCTGTTCTCCAGCCCAAGCCCCCAAGCACATGTGCTCCTGCCTTTTATACAGTATCCCAGAATGCACCGAGGCGACTTGCCCTCTGTCAATCCCCAGGACTGTATCAAAAACCTATGCACCTATTCATCAGGTTTCCTCCCACTGTCCAGCATGCCTCCCTTTTGGACCAGCGTGAAACACTCTTCAGACAGAATGAATCGCATACTGAGCACAATGAGCAGACCTCACTAACACATCCTGCTCTCTGGTAGGCAGAAAGCAATATAGATTTACCTGCAGCTCCTCTGGTAAGCAGACAGAGCTGAAAACTATACTCTCTGACTAGCACCTACCTAGGAGGGTGCTACATTTATTTATTTTTTTCGTTAGGGTAAGAGATTTGAGTTAGGCCTCTTTCACCCGGCCACTCCGTTTTTTTACTCCACTCCGGCACTCTTTTTTTTTTTTGCACGGACACAGATGACACTTGTGTCATCCGGTCCGTTTGTCCGCATATCATCCCATCCGTTTGTGGATGATATATGGACATAATGCATGTGTATGGGGATTGAGGATGTCAGCGGACGACACTGCTGACATCCGATTTTGCATCCGTTCTGTTTTTTAAACAGAAGAAAAATAGGGTTCTGTACAGTTCCAAAAAACAGAACAGAACTGAAAGGATGCAAATCGGATGTCAGCGGATGGTCATCCACTGACATCCGCAATCCCATTGACATGCATTATGTCTGTATATCAATAAAATAATATTGCTGCGCTAAGTGAGTAAAAAAATAAACAATATTGCTTGAATTTATGTGACAAATAATATTGTGATAGTCATAAATCAATATGAATCAAACAAACTTAATAAATGTCCCAGTAAATATGCAGTGACTTAAATAATATATGTGACAAAAAGTCCCAATACACAGTGCAATCTCAGTGATACATGAATAAACAAATCTTCATCTGTGCAAAATGTGCTGCATGCTTCAATCCCAGTGCTCCAGTGACAGATAGTGAGATTAGAAGCTCACCTCAAATGGAGACTCAAATGAGTCAAGACAGGCACATAAAGCAGTATCCACAATCGCCTGGTGATCACCTCTGCCTTCACCTCCAGCCAATCTCTCAAGTTTCAGTGATGAAGTAGATGAAAAACAAATAAAGGAGATCTAGTGCTCTCTGTGTTGATTAAGGGGCTATTTATTGATAAATATAAGTATTCCACTTACATAGACAGGCACTTCAGCCGTGCCAGCTCACAAACGGTAGCGGCTAGTTCCTGCCCAGTAGAAGGACCCTGGTGATGTCACAGACCATGTGACTGTTTGGTCACATGGTACAGAGAAGTACAGGAAGTGGACGGAAATCATCACATCCCATGTGTCTGCTCTGCAGGGAAGGTCTATTCCCGGGTTTTTTTCTGCTTCTTCTGCAATCTCTGCCATCTCTGCCAAGGAGGGGGGGATGTCTGTATATAGGGGGGGAGATGTCTGTATATAGGGGGGGAGATGTCTGTATATGGGGGGAGATGTCTGTATATGGGGGGGAGATGTCTGTATATGGGGGGGAGATGTCTGTATATGGGGGGGAGATGTCTGTATATGGGGGGGAGATGTCTGTATATGGGGGGAGATGTCTGTATATGGGGGGAGATGTCTGTATATGGGGGGAGATGTCTGTATATGGGGGGAGGATGTCTGTATATGGGGGGAGGATGTCTGTATATGGGGGGAGATGTCTGTATATGGGGGGAGATGTCTGTATATGGGGGGAGATGTCTGTATATGGGGGGGAGATGTCTGTATATGGGGGGGAGATGTCTGTATATGGGGGGGGAGATGTCTGTATATGGGGGGGAGATGTCTGTATATGGGGGGAGATGTCTGTATATGGGGGAAGATGTCTGTATATGGGGGGAGATGTCTGTATATGGGGGGGAGATGTCTGTATATGGGGGGGAGATGTCTGTATATGGGGGGGGGGGAGATGTCTGTATATGGGGGGGAGATGTCTGTATATGGGGGGGAGATGTCTGTATATGGGGGGAGATGTCTGTATATGGGGGAAGATGTCTGTATATGGGGGGAGATGTCTGTATATGGGGGGGAGATGTCTGTATATGGGGGGGAGATGTCTGTATATGGGGGGGGGGAGATGTCTGCATATGGGGGGGGAGATGTCTGTATATGGGGGGGGGAGATGTCTGTATATGGGGGAGAGATGCCTGTATATGGGGGGAGATGCCTGTATATGGGGGGAGATGTCTGTAGCTGTATATGGGGGGGGGGATGTCTGTAGCTGTATATGGGGGGGGGATGTCTGTAGCTGTATATGGGGGGGATGTCTGTAGCTGTATATGGGGGGGGGATGTCTGTATGGGGAGGGGTGTCCCTCGCTGTGTATGGGGAGGGGTGTCCCTCGCTGTGTATGGGGAGGGGTGTCCCTCGCTGTGTATGGGGAGGGGTGTCCCTCGCTGTGTATGGGGAGGGGTGTCCCTCGCTGTGTGTGGGGGGGTGTCCCTCGCTGTGTGTGGGGGGGTGTCCCTCGCTGTGTGTGGGGGGGGTGTCCCTCGCTGTGTGTGGGGGGGGTGTCCCTCGCTGTGTATGGGGGGGGGGGTGTCCCCCGCTGTGTATGGGGGGGGGATGTCCCTCGCTGTGTATGGGGGGGATGTCCCTCGCTGTGTATGGGGGGGGGATGTCCCTCGCTGTGTATGGGGGGGGGGATGTCCCTCGCTGTGTATGGGGGGGGATGTCCCTCGCTGTGTATGGGGGGGATGTCCCTCGCTGTGTATGGGGGGGATGTCCCTCGCTGTGTATGGGGGGGGGGGTGTCCCTCGCTGTGTATGGGGGGGGGTGTCCCTCGCTGTGTATGGGGGGGGTGTCCCTCGCTGTGTATGGGGGGGTGTCCCTCGCTGTGTATGGGGGGGGGATGTCCCTCGCTGTGTATGGGGGGGGGATGTCCCTCGCTGTGTATGGGGGGGGGATGTCCCTCGCTGTGTATGGGGGGGATGTCCCTCGCTGTGTATGGGGGGGATGTCCCTCGCTGTGTATGGGGGGGGGATGTCCCTCGCTGTGTATGGGGGGGGGGGGATGTCCCTCGCTGTGTATGGGGGGGGATGTCCCTCGCTGTGTATGGGGGGGGGAGATGTCCCTCGCTGTGTATGGGGGGGGGGAGATGTCCCTCGCTGTGTATGGGGGGGGGGGGATGTCCCTCGCTGTGTATGGGGGGGGATGTCTCTTGGGGGGTGTCTCTGTGTGTCTCTCTCTCTGTGGCTGTCTGTGTGTAATATATATATATATCAGTGTTGATTCATCCTGTTTTTGTATTGTTTACTTCCTCTTATTTATATCGGTGTTGATTGGTGGACTGACTGTATGGGAAGGAAACAATTGAAGGATTGGAATTAAGACTTCTTTTGGAGGGGGGTTATTGGGTTGAGCTTCGGTGTCATGTAAATGTGTAGCAATAACCAGATTGGAGCAAGGGGCTATTTGGCTGAAGGGGGGGGGGGGATTTGAAGGGTTTAAAATTGGTCACAAACTGGTTTTGGGCAGAAAAACTAACTTTGTCCTTTTTGCAGAACTGCAGTGAAGCTGAGAAGATTGAAGGATGGCGGCCAGAAACGGGAAGATTCCAAAGAGATCCCTGGATGGGTGAAAGTGTGGAAGAATGGTGGTCAGAAGAAGGGAGGGAAGAAGACGACAGCTGAGAGATCGGGAAATCCTCTCCTACCTCCCTTCCTCTCACTCCTCTCTATCCTCCTCTGCGTCAGTTCTGGCTCAGTCCCATGCTCCTCCTGGGTCGGTTCTGGCTCAGTCCCATGCTCCTCCTGGGTCTGTTCTGGCTCAGTCCCATGCTCCTCCTGGGTCTGTTCTGGCTCAGTCCCCTGCTCCTCCTGGGTCTGTTCTGGCTCAGTCCCCTGCTCCTCCTGGGTCTGTTCTGGCTCAGTCCCCTGCTCCTCCTGGGTCTGTTCTGGCTCAGTCCCCTGCTCCTCCTGGGTCTGTTCTGGCTCAGTCCCCTGCTCCTCCTGGGTCTGTTCTGGCTCAGTCCCCTGCTCCTCCTGGGTCTGTTCTGGCTCAGTCCCCTGCTCCTCCTGGGTCTGTTCTGGCTCAGTCCCCTGCTCCTCCTGGGTCTGTTCTGGCTCAGTCCCCTGCTCCTCCTGGGTCTGTTCTGGCTCAGTCCCCTGCTCCTCCTGGGTCTGTTCTGGCTCAGTCCCCTGCTCCTCCTGGGTCTGTTCTGGCTCAGTCCCATGCTCCTCCTGGGTCTGTTCTGGCTCAGTCCCATGCTCCTCCTGGGTCTGTTCTGGCTCAGTCCCATGCTCCTCCTGGGTCTGTTCTGGCTCAGTCCCATGCTCCTCCTGGGTCTGTTCTGGCTCAGTCCCATGCTCCTCCTGGGTCTGTTCTGGCTCAGTCCCATGCTCCTCCTGGGTCTGTTCTGGCTCAGTCCCATGCTCCTCCTGGGTCTGTTCTGGCTCAGTCCCATGCTCCTCCTGGGTCTGTTCTGGCTCAGTCCCACGCTCTTCTGGCTCAGTCCCACGCTCTTCTGGCTCAGTCCCACGCTCTTCTGGCTCAGTCCCACGCTCTTCTGGCTCAGTCCCACGCTCTTCTGGCTCAGTCCCACGCTCTTCTGGCTCAGTCCCACGCTCTTCTGGCTCAGTCCCACGCTCTTCTGGCTCAGTCCCACGCTCCTCCTGGGTCGGTTCTGGCTCAGTCCCATGCTCCTCCTGGGTCGGTTCTGGCTCAGTCCCATGCTCCTCCTGGGTCGGTTCTGGCTCAGTCCCATGCTCCTCCTGGGTCGGTTCTGGCTCAGTCCCATGCTCCTCCTGGGTCGGTTCTGGCTCAGTCCCATGCTCCTCCTGGGTCGGTTCTGGCTCAGTCCCATGCTCCTCCTGGGTCGGTTCTGGCTCAGTCCCATGCTCCTTCTGGCTCAGTCCCATGCTCCTTCTGGCTCAGTCCCATGCTCCTTCTGGCTCAGTCCCATGCTCCTTCTGGCTCAGTCCCATGCTCTTCTGGCTCAGTCCCTGGGTCTGTTCTGGCTCAGTCCCATGCTCCTCCTGGGTCGGTTCTGGCTCAGTCCCATGCTCTTCCTGGGTCTGTTCTGGCTCAGTCCCATGCTCCTCCTGGGTCTGTTCTGGCTCAGTCCCATGCTCCTCCTGGGTCTGTTCTGGCTCAGTCCCATGCTCCTCCTGGGTCTGTTCTGGCTCAGTCCCGGTCTGTTCTGGCTCAGTCCCACGCTCTTCTGGCTCAGTCCCACGCTCTTCTGGCTCAGTCCCACGCTCTTCTGGCTCAGTCCCACGCTCTTCTGGCTCAGTCCCACGCGGTTCTGGCTCAGTCCCATGCTCCTCCTGGGTCGGTTCTGGCTCAGTCCCATGCTCCTCCTGGGTCGGTTCTGGCTCAGTCCCATGCTCCTCCTGGGTCGGTTCTGGCTCAGTCCCATGCTCCTCCTGGGTCGGTTCTGGCTCAGTCCCATGCTCCTCCTGGGTCGGTTCTGGCTCAGTCCCATGCTCCTCCTGGGTCGGTTCTGGCTCAGTCCCATGCTCCTCCTGGGTCGGTTCTGGCTCAGTCCCATGCTCCTCCTGGGTCGGTTCTGGCTCAGTCCCATGCTCCTCCTGGGTCGGTTCTGGCTCAGTCCCATGCTCCTCCTGGGTCGGTTCTGACTCAGTCCCATGCTCCTCTGGGTCGGTTCTGGCTCAGTCCCATGCTCCTTCTGGCTCAGTCCCATGCTCTTCTGGCTCAGTCCCTGGGTCTGTTCTGGCTCAGTCCCATGCTCCTCCTGGGTCGGTTCTGGCTCAGTCCCATGCTCTTCCTGGGTCGGTTCTGGCTCAGTCCCATGCTCTTCCTGGGTCGGTTCTGGCTCAGTCCCATGCTCCTCCTGGGTCGGTTCTGGCTCAGTCCCATGCTCTTCCTGGGTCGGTTCTGGCTCAGTCCCATGCTCTTCCTGGGTCGGTTCTGGCTCAGTCCCATGCTCTTCCTGGGTCGGTTCTGGCTCAGTCCCATGCTCCTCCTGGGTCGGTTCTGGCTCAGTCCCATGCTCCTCCTGGGTCGGTTCTGGCTCAGTCCCATGCTCCTCCTGGGTCGGTTCTGGCTCAGTCCCATGCTCCTCCTGGGTCGGTTCTGGCTCAGTCCCATGCTCCTCCTGGGTCGGTTCTGGCTCAGTCCCATGCTCCTCCTGGGTCGGTTCTGGCTCAGTCCCATGCTCCTCCTGGGTCGGTTCTGGCTCAGTCCCATGCTCCTCCTGGGTCGGTTCTGGCTCAGTCCCATGCTCCTCCTGGGTTGGTTCTGGCTCAGTCCCATGTGCCTCTGGGTCGGTTCTGGCTCAGTCCCATGCTCCTCTGTATATCCTTTACGTCACAGTGCTATTTCCCCCTGGGGCTGGTGCTATTTATGCTCATCCTGTAGTATTGATGGGGGGTGGGATGTAGAGGTTGGCGGGGGTGAGGGGTGGGATATAGAGGTTGGTGGGGGGTGGGATATAGAGGTTGGTGGGGGGTGAGGGGTGGGATATAGAGGTTGGTGGGGGGTGAGGAGTGGGATATAGAGGTTGGTTGGGGGTGGGGGGTGGGATATAGAGGTTGGTGAGGGGTGGGATATAGAGGTTGGTGGGGGGGGTGAGGAGTGGGATATAGAGGTTGGTGGGGGGTGGGATATAGAGGTTGGTGAGGGGGGGGATATAGAGGTCGGTGAGGGGGGGGGATATAGAGGTTGGTGAGGGGGGGGATATAGAGGTTGGTGAGGGGGGGGATATAGAGGTTGGTGAGGGGTGGGATATAGAGTTGGGTGAGGGGTGGGATATAGAGGTTGGTGGGGGGGTGAGGGGTGGGATATAGAGGTTGGTGAGGGGTGGGATATAGAGGTTGGTGGGGGTGAGGGGTGGGATATAGAGGTTGGTGGGGGGTGAGGGGTGGGATATAGAGGTTGGTGAGGGGTGGGATATAGAGGTTGGTGGGGGGTGAGGGGTGGGATATAGAGGTTGGTGGGGGGTGAGGGGTGGGATATAGAGGTTGGTGGGGGTGAGGGGTGGGATATAGAGGTTGGTGGGGGGTGAGAGATGGGATATAGAGGTTGGTGGGGGGTGAGGGGTGGGATATAGAGGTTGGTGGGGGGTGAGGGGTGGGATATAGAGGTTGGTGGGGGGTGAGGGGTGGGATATAGAGGTTGGTGAGGGGTGGGATATAGAGGTTGGTGAGGGGTGAGGGGTGGGATATAGAGGTTGGTGAGGGGTGGGATATAGAGGTTGGTGGGGGGTGAGGGGTGGGATATAGAGGTTGGTGAGGGGTGGGATATAGAGGTTGGTGGGGGGTGAGGGGTGGGATATAGAGGTTGGTGGGGGGTGAGGGGTGGGATATAGAGGTTGGTGGGGGTTGAGGGGTGGGATATAGAGGTTGGTGGGGGGTGAGGGGTGGGATATAGAGGTGGGTGAGGGGTGGGGATATAGGGGTTGGTGGGGGGTGAGGGGTGGGGGATATAGAGGTTGGTGGGGGTGAGGGGTGGGATATAGAGGTTGGTGGGGGTTGAGGGGTGGGATATAGAGGTGGGTGAGGGGTGGGATATAGAGGTTGGTTGGGGGTGAGGGGTGGGATATAGAGGTTGGTGAGGGGTGGGATATAGAGGTTGGTGGGGGGTGAGGGGGTGGGATATAGAGGTGGGTGAGGGGGGGATATAGAGCTTGGTGAGGGGTGGGATATAGAGGTGGGTGAGGGGGGGGATATAGAGGTGGTGAGGGGTGGGATATAGAGGTTGGTTGGGGGTGAGGGGTGGGATATAGAGGGTGGGGGGTGAGGGGTGGGATATAGAGGTGGGTGAGGGGGGGATATAGAGGTTGGTTGGGGGTGAGGGGTGGGATATAGAGGTTGGTGAGGGGTGGGATATAGAGGTGGGTGAGGGGTGGGATATAGAGGTTGGTGGGAAATAGAGGTGGGTGAGGGGTGGGATATAGAGGTTGGTTGGGGGTGAGGGGTGGGATGTAGAGGTTGGTGAGGGGTGGGATATAGAGGTTGGTTGGGGGTGAGGGGTGGGATATAGAGGTTGGTTGGGGGTGAGGGGTGGGATATAGAGGTTGGTGGGGGGTGAGGGGTGGGATATAGAGGTTGTGAGGGGTGGGGATATAGAGGTTGGTGGGCGGTGAGGGGTGGGATATAGAGGTTGGTGGGGGTTGAGGGGTGGGATATAGAGGTTGGTGGGGGGTGAGGGGTGGGATATAGATGTTGGTGGGATATAGAGGTGGGTGAGGGGTGGGATATAGAGGTTGGTTGGGGGTGAGGGGTGGGATATAGAGGTTGGTGAGGGGTGGGATATAGAGGTTGGTGGGATATAGAGGTGGGTGAGGGGTGGGATATAGAGGTGGGATATAGAGGTTGGTTGGGGGTGAGGGGTGGGATATAGAGGTTGGTGAGGGGTGGGATATAGAGGTTGGTGGGGGGTGAGGGGTGGGATATAGAGGTTGGTGAGGGGTGGGATATAGAGGTTGGTGGGGGGTGAGGGGTGGGATATAGAGGTTGGTGGGGGGTGAGGGGTGGGATATAGAGGTTGGTTGGGGTTGAGGGGTGGGATATAGAGGTTGGTTGGGGTTGAGGGGTGGGATATAGAGGTTGGTGGGGTTGAGGGGTGGGATATAGAGGTTGGTGGGGTTGAGGGGTGGGATATAGAGGTTGGTGGGGGGTGAGGGGTGGGATATAGAGGTTGGTGGGGGGTGAGGGGTGGATATAGAGGTGGGTTGGTGGGGGAGAGGGGTGGGATATAGAGGTTGGTGGGGGGTGAAGGGGGGATATAGAGGTTGGTGGGGGTGTGGGGGTGGGATATAGAGGTTGGTGGGGGGTGAGGGGGGGGATATAGATGTTGGTGAGGGGTGGGATATAGAGGTTGGTGGGGGTGAGGGGTGGGATATAGAGGTTGGTGGGGGTGTGAGGTGGTATAGAGGTTGGTGGGGGTGAGGGGTGGGATATAGATGTTGGTGAGGGGTGGGATATAGAGGTTGGTGAGGGGGGGGATATAGAGGGTTGGTGAGGGGGGGGATATAGAGGTTGGTGAGGGGGGGGATATAGAGGTTGGTGAGGGGTGGGATATAGAGGTTGGTGAGGGGGAGGATATAGATGTTGGTGGGCCAGGTTGGGACTATGTTGGTGCACCTGTTTGTTGAGAAGTGATCACTCAGTCATTTGATGGAGCGATCACGTGGTAAAGGGCTACTGTCATTGGCCCTTTACCATAACCGGCAGGAAGGGCGATTCTGGGAGGATATCCCTGTACGCCCTCCCAGAATAAGCGGACAGCATTGTAGCCATCATTGGGCTATGCCCCGTTCG